>NC_069503.1:5193339-5340839 GCF_027579735.1 Bombina bombina
TTCTTCTAAGGTAGAAGGCCGCCTGTCTCGCAGCCATTCCTTCCCTTGCTGTTCCATGCCATTATAAAAATGTTCTAAGAGAAACAATTGTAAAATTTCCTCCCCAGTCACCGCTTTACATCCACTCAGCCAGTGATTTGCCGCTCTCCGCATTCGGTGCGCCCATTCCATATGGGTATCGTTAGGTGTCAGGAACCTAGCTCCTTCTAGGACCCAGCGGAATCCTTCAAGCAACAAACTTGCAGCTTGCCTTTAAAAACCACCCCAAATCAATTCTCTTTGCTTAGTAATTTGGAGTACAAGGCTACCCTATTTACCTGAGCCTAACTACTTTGAATAACTTGTTTTCTGAACTTTTTTCCTCACAGGAACTTTTTGATACTTTGTTCAACTTTAACTGGAATTCATCCAAACAACTGCAGTGTTCATTAACTTAGGAGCTGACATGCAATCAATTGAATGAACTGCCTGAACCAAACTGCAAGTATTATTCTAAGTGTTCTAATGCTTTGTTACTTGGAGAACTTTCACTGTGTAGTTTGTATTTAAAGGAGAGTTACCACAGAACTTGTCACTGAAAATCTGGCTTTAACACTTATTGAAACATCCTGACTGCAGATTAATAAACAACACAGCTTCCACAGTGAAACTGGAACTTCCACAGAACAGGCTGTGCATTCATTACAGCTCTGCCACACTACAAGTACAAGACAAGGTACAAGTAATCTCTGCAAATAAAATAGCAATACTGCATGAGCATATGTATAACTGTTAACAGAACCTGGTTACTAGTTAACTATTTATGTGTTACACTGCATAAGACTCTGAGAGTTAATAGAACCATTACTACACCTGCAACTTAAGAACTAAAGCTAACTTAATATTGAGAGTAATTTCTACAAATCCTATTCAAATTTGCTTAACCCTAACTGCATAATCTGGGGTGTGGCAAAATAAACAACTAAACTATCACTATTAGGTGAGAATATCACTAAGCCATAGTGATATTCCTTTACAATAGTGAAACAAAACAATTATTAATAAATTAAGATCTGTGAATTGTGTTCCATCATTTCTTTTTATTTGTAGCCTGACATATTACTAAGCCTTAAAATGGAGCCACCAGATCTACCACAGATAGTTTACAACCTCTCCCAAAAGGTTGATCAGCTTGCTCAGGCGGTTCATGATTTACAAATTGAAAATCAGTCTTTAAGGGGAATTATAAGAGACTCACTTACTACTCATACTGCACCACCTCAGCAAACACATGAACCTTCAGTTTCACTACCAGAGCTCTTTTCTGGAAACAGGAAGCAGTATAGGCAGTTTAAGAATTCATGTCATTTACTTTATAATCTACGACCTCGCAGTTATCCCACAGAGAGGATCAAGGTATTCAGTACTATTTCATTCCTGAGGGGTGAGCCAAGAATCTGGGCTGACAATCTGTGCGAACATAATGACCCAGTGCTAGGATCCCTTTCTGATTTTTTCACATGTATGGATGATCTTTATCACGACACTGATGTACAAATGTCCGCTGAAGCCTCCATGAGGAACCTTAAGCAAGCCAAGAGACCCGTGGAGGAGTACATCACGGAATTCAAATTATACGCAGCTGATTCGGAATGGAGTCAGATTGCACTTCGAAACCAGTTCCGTTTAGGCCTCTCGGAGAGCTTGAAAGATGAAATCGCCAGGATAGAACTCCCTAAAACCCTAGAAGGAATGATGAATGCTGCAAAAGAATTGGATCGCAGACTGCGAGAAAGGAAGGCAGAAAGGTTTTCTGCAGATGTCCGACCAAAACCTTCTATCTATTCCCCACCTCAACCAACCCAACATAGTAAACAAACAGCTGTTCCCATGGAGATCGGAATAGCCCGTGGTCCTTTAACAACAGAAGAAAGATACCGCAGGAAGAGTAATAATCTGTGCATGTATTGCGCCAATCCTACACATTCAGTCCAGGAGTGTCCCATTTTACAGAAAAACAAGAAATGTAAGTTCAAAGTTATAAGTTCTTTATTAAACACCACTAAAACTTATTGCATGTTAACTCTCTCCATACAGTGGGACCAAGATCAGCTGACTACTGAAGCCATCATAGACTCGGGAGCTTATGGCTGCTTTATTGATTATAATGTTGTAAAGCAAAATAAAATACCCCTTATAAAAAAGCATACTCCATTTTCTTTTCATATGATTGACGGTTCAGAACCTAAAACTGGCCCTATCACACACCATACCACACCGTTAACAGTTTCTACAGCAGGACACACAGAACACCTCTCATTTGATGTTGTCTCGTCACCACATTTCCCAGTGGTTTTGGGTATTAGTTGGCTCAAATTACATAATCCAGTTATCCACTGGTCACTATCTTCCATAAAATTTGATTCAGTCTATTGTAAAACAACATGTTTCCACAAACATGTTCTACTCCAGACCGAAATACCTACAGAAAAACCTGAGTTGTAAATTCCTTTACCTTATGCAGATTTCAAGGATGTATTCAGTAAAGTAGAAGCTGAGAACTTGCCTCCTCATCGTGCATACGATTGTCCAATACAACTTCAACCTGGTTCTTCCATCCCTTATGGACACTTGTACCCTCTCTGCAAGCCAGAATTGGATCATTTAAAGGAGTATCTCGAAGAAAATTTACGGAAAGGATTTATCAGAGCATCAACATCACCAGCAGGTGCCGGAATTTTTTTTGTGCGGAATAAGGATTCATCATTACGTCCCATAATCGATTACAGAGAACTCAACAAACGCACAATAAAAAATCGTTACCCACTCCCATTAATCCCAGAACTAATCGAAAGGTTATCTGAGGCAACTATATACACGAAACTCGATTTAAGGGGAGCCTATAACTTAGTGAGGATAAAAGAAGGACACGAATGGTTGACCGCATTCAGGACAAGGTATGGCCTTTATGAGTACCTTGTCATGCCGTTTGGACTGTGCAACGCACCCGCCACTTTTCAACACTTCATAAACGATGTGTTCAGAGATCTCTTAGACATCTGTCTTGTGATATACCTAGACGATATTTTGATTTATTCTAAAAATGAAACAGAACACAAAACACACGTGCGATGGGTACTGTCTAGGCTCCGAGAGCATAAACTGTATGCTAAGTTGGAGAAATGCATATTCCATACCAAGCATGTGTCATTCCTTGGATATGATATCTCACCAACAGGTATCACTATGCAAAAACAAAAAGTAGACGCTGTCAAAAATTGGTCAATACCCAAGTCCAGAAAGGAACTCCAAAAATTCCTAGGTTTTGCAAACTACTATAGGAAATTCATTAGAAACTTTTCCAAGATAGCAAAACCACTGACGAAATTAACCAGCATTAACTCATCTTATAACTGGGATCCAGACGCTAATTCAGCTTTTGAATATTTAAAGGATAGTTTTACATCAGCACCCATTCTAAGATTTCCGAACCCCGAACACCACTATGTGTTGGAAGTTGATTCCTCTGATTTTGCCTTAGGCTCAGTTCTTTCTCAACAGGAAACACCAAACGATCCCATCCATCCAGTTTCTTACTTCTCACAGATGATGTCAACAGCTGAAAGAAATTATTCCATAGGAGATAAAGAACTCCTCGCAATAAAAAGATCACTGGAACACTGGAGGCATCTTCTCGAAGGTACCAAGTTTCCTATTACCATTTTCACTGATCACAGGAACCTACTTTTTTTAGAAAACAACAAAACTCTTTCAGCAAGACAGGTCCGTTGGAGTTTATTCTTCTCACGCTTCAACTTCAATATTGTATATAGACCTGCCTCCAGGAATGGTAAAGCAGATGCTCTGTCTCGCCTACCTGAGAAACCTAAAACTACAACTCAAAATACCACTATCTTACCTACCGAATGTTTTGTAGGTCTAACCACCGATGTGATAACCGAAATCAAACGTCATTGTCTCAAGGAGCCGGAGCTACCTCACTCTTCTGTACATAAGATTGATGACCTGTACTACCATGAAGGGAAACTATACATTCCCAAAGCATTGCGAATAAATTTGCTCAAGTTATACCATGACTCTCCATTAGCCGGACACCCAGGAATTTACCGAACCTTGGAACAGCTTTCACGGGATTGTTGGTGGCCCAAAATGAAAGAATCCATCCGAGACTATATCTTAACTTGTGCCATTTGTGCCACTTCGAAATCCGAGAGAAGAGCTCCGTATGGATTATTAACTCCATTACCAGTACCGAAGAGACCCTGGTACCATCTATCGATGGATTTCATAGTGGATTTACCTGAATCAAATAAACAGACAACAATCCTAGTGGTCATAGATATATTTACTAAGATGGCCCATTTTGTGCCGTATCACAAAGTACCGACATCCTCTGAGACAGCACATTTATTCATAGATAACATACTCAAGCTACATGGGTTACCAAAGATAATAACCACTGATAGAGGAACACAATTCACCTCACATTTCTGGACAAAACTTTGTGACTTAACACAGATCGATCATCGTTTCTCGACATCATTTCACCCTCAGACCAATGGTCAATCAGAGAGACTGAATCAATGGCTGGAACAATATCTTCGGTGCTATTGTTCATACCATCAAGAACATTGGATGAACTTCCTCTCCATGGCTGAATTTGCCTATAACAATGCTGTAAACTCATCTACAAAATCTACACCATTTTATGCAAATTATGCCTACCATCCAACAATATCTTTCATTGCAACAGACACCTTAAATTCACCCTTAATCGATGATCTACATGATTCTCTACAAGATAATTTCCGCTTTATTGAGGAGAACATAAAAAATGCTCAGCTCACTCAAAAGCATTATTACGACCTCAAGAGAAGACCACCACCTATATACGCCATAGGTGATCTCGTTTGGCTATCCACCAAAAACATGAAATTACAGATACCGAGTAAGAAACTCTCGGGTCTGTTCATAGGGCCATTCCCTATAGTTAGAATTGTCAATGAAAACGCAATGACTCTTAAATTACCTGATAGTATTAAGGTCCACCCCACATTTCATGTGTCACTATTGAAACCATACAGAGCCACTCGTCACTCTCAACTCATTCTTCCACCACCTCCTCAGGCACTGGATCCAGACGAATATGAAGTGCATTCCCTGCTGGATTCCAGGTTCCATAGAGGTGAATTACAATATCTGGTACGCTGGAAAAATTATTCAGCTGATGACGACACATGGGAACCTGCAACCAATCTTAGAGCTCAACGGCTGGTCACTCTCTTCCATCGCAGAAATCCAAATCGGCCCAGACCAGCAACTGTGGGACCGTTGCCCTGAGTGGGGGGTCATGTCAGGAACCTAGCTCCTTCTAGGACCCAGCGGAATCCTTCAAGCAACAAACTTGCAGCTTGCCTTTAAAAACCACCCCAAATCAATTCTCTTTGCTTAGTAATTTGGAGTACAAGGCTACCCTATTTACCTGAGCCTAACTACTTTGAATAACTTGTTTTCTGAACTTTTTTCCTCACAGGAACTTTTTGATACTTTGTTCAACTTTAACTGGAATTCATCCAAACAACTGCAGTGTTCATTAACTTAGGAGCTGACATGCAATCAATTGAATGAACTGCCTGAACCAAACTGCAAGTATTATTCTAAGTGTTCTAATGCTTTGTTACTTGGAGAACTTTCACTGTGTAGTTTGTATTTAAAGGAGAGTTACCACAGAACTTGTCACTGAAAATCTGGCTTTAACCCTTATTGAAACATCCTGACTGCAGATTAATAAACAACACAGCTTCCACAGTGAAACTGGAACTTCCACAGAACAGGCTGTGCATTCATTACAGCTCTGCCACACTACAAGTGCAAGACAAGGTACAAGTAATCTCTGCAAATAAAATAGCAATACTGCATGAGCATATGTATAACTGTTAACAGAACCTGGTTACTAGTTAACTATTTATGTGTTACACTGCATAAGACTCTGAGAGTTAATAGAACCATTACTACACCTGCAACTTAAGAACTAAAGCTAACTTAATATTGAGAACAATTTCTACAAATCCTATTCAAGTTTGCTTAACCCTAACTGCATAATCTGGGGTGTGGCAAAATAAACCACTAAACTATCACTATTAGGTGAGAATATCACTAAGCCATAGTGATATTCCTTTACAATAGTGAAACAAAACAATTATTAATTAATTAAGATCTGTGAATTGTGTTCCATCATTTCTTTTTATTTGTAGCCTGACATTAGGCTTCTTTTCCGTGCCCCGAAACTGTCGGCGATACGTGTCCGGAGTTACAGCGTACCGTCGCAACAGTGTCTCCTTAACTAGCTCATACTGTGTCACTTCCTCAGCACCCAGAGTACGAAAGGCTTCCAGGGCTCGCCCGGATAGTTTCCCAGACAATATCGTGGGCCACTCTCTGTTGGGAATCTGGTGCAGGGCACATTGCCTTTCGAAGTCTGCCAAATATTCATCAATCCCTGTCTCGCTCTCTAGGAAGGGTCGAAATGCCGCATAGGGTATCTTGGGCCTCCCAGCATTTTCGACAGGGATGATTACCTGCGGGGCTTCAGCATTGCGGTGTGCGTTCGCTAGGTTGAGTTCGTGGGCTCGAGTCTCTCGTATATCCTCGTCCGCCTCCGCCATCAACTGCTGTACCAATTCCATGGAGGGGTTCGGCCCGTATAATGAGAGCCTTTCCCGAACAATCCTGGTTTTTTCGTCACTAATCGTGGTCGGTGTTTCCGCCATTGTGAAGCTCTGATCCAGTTCGGTCAATTTTGCGATCAGCTCTCTCCTCGGCCGGTTGCTGGCGTACCCCCCTCTGCTTTCAAGTAAATCCTTTAGGGTTGTACGCTTCAATTTTTCGTAAGCGCTCTCCATCCGTTCTGTACCTCTCCTAGGAAATCCAGGAAAATCCCGCCGCTGCCGCCAAATGTTACGGTTACCCTTAGTCTCGCTGAGAGATGGACCGCTTAGTAGCCTGGATCCCTATTGCTAAAGAGGGGAGAAGCTGCTTTCCATAGTATTCTATATGAGTCTCGCAAATATAGAATAATCTCCCTTAGCTGCAGTACAGCTAGGATACCCTTCTGCACACAAAAACGAGTCAACGCTGCGATTGAGGGTCAAACAAGAACTCAGGACTGGGATGCCCAGCCTGCTTTTTATTAAGGTTACATGCACACAGGGCACTCCCAGGGGGAGAGGGGGGGAAGCACAAAATCCCCCATCACACATTTAGATAGAGAGCACTGTCCTTTGACAGGCCACAATAGGATTACAGTACTTAAGATAACAAGTTTACAAGTTCATCTTATCAATTAGCAGTCTGGCTCCAGAGGTGATTAGACAATAGTTTCTAAAAGCTGAAAAAAAAAGAGTTAGCTCTTTATGAAATGATACTTGTTACGGTTTTCTTGGAGCCCTTCTTAGGCGCTGGCTTGCTGGTTCAGGCATTGCTGCTGGGAAATAAGCTCTTCACAACAAAATAACTAATGCTTCTGTAACAGTAAGTTACAGAGGTTGTACTTATGGGGGTTACAGGGGGAGCTGATGGGGCTTATGTAAGTTACAGGGGGAGCTGATGGGGCTTATGTAAGTTACAGAGGGGGTACTTATGGGGGTTACAGTGAGAGCTGATGGGGCTTATGTAGGTTACAGAGGGGGTACTTATGGGGGTTACAGTGAGAGCTGATGGGGCTTATGTAAGTTACAGAGGGAGTACTTATGGGGGTTACAGTGAGAGCTGATGGGGCTTATGTCAGTTACAGAGGGGGTACTTATGGGGGTTACAGGGGGAGCTGATGGGGCTTATGTAGGTTACAGAGGGGGTACTTATGGGGGGTTACAGTGAGAGCTGATGGGGCTTATGTAGGTTACAGAGGGGGTACTTATGGGGGGTTACAGTGAGAGCTGATGGGGCTTATGTAGGTTACAGAGGGAGTACTTATGGGGGTTACAGGGGGAGCTGATGGGGCTTATGTAGGTTACAGAGGGGGGTACTTATGGGGGGTTACAGTGAGAGCTGATGGGGCTTATGTAGGTTACAGAGGGGGTACTTATGGGGGGTTACAGTGAGAGCTGATGGGGCTTATGTAAGTTACAGAGGGGGTACTTATGGGGGTTACAGTGAGAGCTGATGGGGCTTATGTAGGTTACAGAGGGAGTACTTATGGGGGTTACAGGGGGAGCTGATGAGGCTTATGTAGGTTACAGAGGGGCTACTTATGGGGGTTACAGTGAGAGCTGATGGGGCTTATGTAGGTTACAGAGGGGTACTTATGGGGTTTACAGGGGGAGCTGATGGGGCTTATGTAAGTTACAGAGGGGGTACTTATTGGGGGGTTACAGTGACAGCTGATGGGGCTTATGTAGGTTACAGAGGGGCTACTTATGGGGGTTACAGGGGGAGCTGATGGGGCTTATGTAAGTTACAGAGGGGGTACTTATGGGGGTTACAGGGGGAGCTGATGGGGCTTATGTAAGTTACAGAGGTTGTACTTATGGGGGTTACAGGGGGAGCTGATGGGGCTTATGTAAGTTACAGAGGGGGTACTTATGGGGGTTACAGGGGGAGCTGATGGGGCTTATGTAAGTTACAGAGGGGGTACTTATGGGGGTTACAGTGAGAGCTGATGGGGCTTATGTAGGTTACAGAGGGGGGTACTTATGGGGGTTACAGTGAGAGCTGATGGGGCTTATGTAAGTTACAGAGGGGCTACTTATGGGGGTTACAGTGAGAGCTGATGGGGCTTATGTAAGTTACAGAGGGGGTACTTATGGGGGTTACAGGGGGAGCTGATGGGGCTTATGTAGGTTACAGAGGGGCTACGTATGGGGGTTACAGTGAGAGCTGATGGGGCTTATGTAGGTTACAGAGGGGCTACTTATGGGGGTTACAGGGGGAGCTGATGGGGCTTATGTAGGTTACAGAGGGGGTACTTATGGGGGTTACAGGGGGAGCTGATGGGGCTTATGTAGGTTACAGATTGGCTACTTATGGGGGTTACAGTGAGAGCTGATGGGGCTTATGTAGGTTACAGAGGGGCTACTTATGGGCGTTACAGTGAGAGCTGATGGGGCTTATGTAGGTCACAGAGGGGGTACTTATGGGGGTTACAGTGACAGCTGATGAGGCTTATGTAAGTTACAGAGGGGGTACTTATGGGGGTTACAGTGAGAGCTGATGGGGCTTATGTAGGTTACAGAGGGGGTACTTATGGGGGTTACAGGGGGGGTGCTTATGGGGGGTTACAGTGACAGCTGATGGGGCTTATGTAAGTTACAGAGGGGGTACTTATGGGGGGTTACAGAGAGAGCTGATGGGGCTTATGTAGGTTATAGAGGGGATACTTATGGGGGGTTACAGTGAGAGCTGATGGGTCTTATGTAAGTTACAGAGGGGGTACTTATGGGGGTTACAGTGAGAGCTGATGGGGCTTATGTAGGTTACAGAGGGGGTACTTATGGGAGTTACAGGGGGAGCTGATGAGGCTTATGTAGGTTACAGAGGGGCTACTTATGGGGGTTACAGGGGGAGCTGATGGGGCTTATGTAAGTTACAGAGGGGGGTACTTATGGGGGTTACAGGGGGAGCTGATGGGGCTTATGTAAGTTACAGAGGGGGTACTTATGGGGGTTACAGGGGGAGCTGATGGGGCTTATGTAAGTTACAGAGGGGGTACTTATGGGGGTTACAGGGGAAGCTGATGGGGCTTATGTAAGTTACAGAGGGGGTATTTATGGAGGTTACAGTGAGAGCTGATGGGGCTTATGTAGGTTACAGAGGGGGTACTTATGGGGGTTACAGTGAGAGCTGATGGGGCTTATGTAAGTTACAGAGGGGCTACTTATGGGGGTTACAGTGAGAGCTGATGGTTCTTATGTAAGTTACAGAGGGGGTACTTATGGGGGTTACAGAGAGAGCTGATGGGGCTTATGTAGGTTACAGAGGGGGTACTTATGGGGGGTTACAGTGAGAGCTGATGGGGCTTATGTAGGTTACAGAGGGGGTACTTATGGGGGTTACAGTGAGAGCTGATGGGGCTTATGTAAGTTACAGAGGGGCTACTTATGGGGGTTACAGTGAGAGCTGATGGTTCTTATGTAAGTTACAGAGGGGGTACTTATGGGGGTTACAGAGAGAGCTGATGGGGCTTATGTAGGTTACAGAGGGGCTACGTATGGGGGTTACAGTGAGAGATGATGGGGCTTATGTAAGTTACAGAGGGGCTACTTATGGGGGTTACAGTGAGAGCTGATGGGGCTTATGTAGGTTACAGAGGGGCTACTTATGGGGGTTACAGGGGGAGCTGATGGGGCTTATGTAGGTTACAGAGGGGCTACGTATGGGGGTTAAAGTGAGAGCTGATGGGGCTTATGTAAGTTACAGAGGGGCTACTTATGGGGGGTTACAGGGGGAGCAATGGGGCTTATGTAGGTTACAGAGGGGGTACTTATGGGGGTTACAGGGGGAGCTGATGGGGCTTATGTAGGTTACAGAGGGGCTACTTATGGGGGTTACAGTGAGAGCTGATGGGGCTTATGTAGGTTACAGAGGGGCTACTTATGGGCTTTACAGTGAGAGCTGATGAGGCTTATGTAGGTCACAGAGGGGGTACTTATGGGGGTTACAGTGACAGCTGATGAGGCTTATGTAGGTTACAGAGGGGGTACTTATGGGGGTTACAGGGGGAGCTGATGAGGCTTATGTAGGTTACAGAGGGGGTACTTATGGGGGTTACAGGGGGAGCTGATGGGGCTTATGTAGGTTACAGAGGGGGTACTTATGGGGGTTACAGGGGGAGCTGATGGGGCTTATGTAAGTTACAGAGGGGGGTACTTATGGGGGTTACAGTGAGAGCTGATGGGGCTTATGTAGGTTACAGAGGGGGTACTTATGGGGGTTACAGGGGAGATGATGGGGCTTATGTAGGTTATAGAAGGGTACTTATGGGGGGTTACAGAGAGAGCTGATGGGGCTTATGTAAGTTACAGAGGGGGTACTTATGGGGGTTACAGGGGGAGCTGATGGGGCTTATGTAAGTTACAGAGGGGGTACTTATGGGGGGTTACAGTGAGAGCTGATGGGGCTTATGTAGGTTACAGAGGGGCTACTTATGGGGGTTACAGTGAGAGCTGATGAGGCTTATGTAGGTTACAGAGGGGGTACTTATGGGGGGTTACAGAGAGAGCTGATGGGGCTTATGTAGGTTACAGAGGGGCTACTTATGGGGGTTACAGTGAGAGCTGATGAGGCTTATGTAGGTTACAGAGGGGGTACTTATGGGGGTTACAGGGGGAGCTGATGGGGCTTATGTAAGTTACAGAGGGGGGTACTTATGGGGGGTTACAGTGAGAGCTGATGGGGCTTATGTAGGTTACAGAGGGGCTACTTATGGGGGTTACAGGGGGAGCTGATGGGGCTTATGTAGGTTACAGAAGGGGTACATATGGGGGGTTACAGGGGGAGCTGATGGAGCTTATGTAAGTTACAGAGGGGGTACTTATGGGGGTTACAGGGGGAGCTGATGGGACTTATGTAGGTTACAGAGGGGGTACTTATGGGGGTTACAGTGAGAGCTGATGGGGCTTATGTAGGTTACAGAGGGGCTACTTATGGGCGTTACAGTGAGAGCTGATGGGGCTTATGTAGGTTACAGAGGGGGTACTTATGGGGGTTACAGTGAGAGCTGATGGGGCTTATGTAGGTTACAGAGGGGGTACTTATGGGGGTTACAGTGAGAGCTGATGGGGCTTATGTAGGTTACAGAGGGGGTACTTATGGGGGTTACAGTGAGAGCTGATGGGGCTTATGTAAGTTACAGAGGGGCTACTTATGGGGGTTACAGTGAGAGCTGATGGGGCTTATGTAGGTTACAGAGGGGCTACTTATGGGGGGTTACAGTGAGAGCTGATGGGGCTTATGTAGGTTACAGAGGGGGTACTTATGGGGGGTTACAGTGAGAGCTGATGGGGCTTATGTAAGTTACAGAGGGGGTACTTATGGGGGTTACAGGGGGGAGCTGATGGGGCTTATGTAAGTTACAGAGGGGGTACTTATGGGGGTTACAGGGGGAGCTGATGGGGCTTATGTAATTTACAGAGGGGGTACTTATGGGGGTTACAGTGAGAGCTGATGGGGCTTATGTAGGTTACAGACGGGGTACTTATGGGGGTTACAGTGAGAGCTGATGGGGCTTATGTAAGTTACAGAGGGGCTACTTATGGGGGTTACAGTGAGAGCTGATGGGGCTTATGTAAGTTACAGATGGGGTACTTATGGGGGTTACAGGGGGAGCTGATGGGGCTTATGTAGGTTACAGAGGGGCTACGTATGGGGGTTACAGAGAGCTGATGGGGCTTATGTAGGTTACAGAGGGGCTACTTATGGGTGTTACAGTGAGAGCTGATGGGGCTTATGTAGGTTACAGAGGGGGTACTTATGGGGGTTACAGTGAGAGCTGATGGGGCTTATGTAAGTTACAGAGGGGGTACGTATGGGGGTTACAGGGGGAGCTGATGGGGCTTATGTAAGTTACAGAGGGGGTACTTATGGGGGTTACAGGAGGAGCTGATGGGGCTTATGTAAGTTACAGAGGGGGTACTTATGGGGGTTACAGTGAGAGCTGATGGGGCTTATGTAGGTTACAGAGGGGGGTACTTATGGGGGTTACAGTGAGAGCTGATGGGGCTTATGTAGGTTACAGAGGGGGTACTTATGGGGGTTACAGTGAGAGCTGATGGGGCTTATGTAAGTTACAGAGGGGGTACTTATGGGGGTTACAGGGGGAGCTGATGGGGCTTATGTAAGTTACAGAGGGGGTACTTATGGGGGTTACAGTGAGAGCTGATGGGGCTTATGTAGGTTACAAAGGGGGTACTTATGGGGGGTTACAGAGAGAGCTGATGGGGCTTATGTAGGTTACAGAGGGGGTACTTATGGGGGTTACAGGGGGAGCTGATGGGGCTTATGTAGGTTACAGAGGGGCTACGTATGGGGGTTACAGTGAGAGCTGATGGGGCTTATGTAAGTTACAGAGGGGCTACTTATGGGGGTTACAGTGAGAGCTGATGGGGCTTATGTAGGTTACAGAGGGGGTACTTATGGGGGTTACAGTGAGAGCTGATGGGGCTTATGTAGGTTACAGAGGGGGTACTTATGGGGGGTTACAGTGAGAGCTGATGGGGCTTATGTAGGTTACAGAGGGGGTACTTATGGGGGGTTACAGTGAGAGCTCATGGGTCTTATGTAAGTTACAGAGGGGGTACTTATGGGGGTTACAGGGGGAGCTGATGGGGCTTATGTAAGTTACAGAGGGGGTACTTATGGGGGTTACAGGGGGAGCTGATGGGGCTTATGTAATTTACAGAGGGGGGTACTTATGGGGGTTACAGTGAGAGCTGATGGGGCTTATGTAGGTTACCGCGGGGGTACTTATGGGGGTTACAGTGAGAGCTGATGGGGCTTATGTAAGTTACAGAGGGGCTACTTATGGGGGTTACAGTGAGAGCTGATGGGGCTTATGTAAGTTACAAATGGGGGTACTTATGGGGGTTACAGGGGGAGCTGATGGGGCTTATGTAGGTTACAGAGGGGCTACGTATGGGGGTTACAGAGAGCTGATGGGGCTTATGTAGGTTACAGAGGGGCTACTTATGGGCGTTACAGTGAGAGCTGATGGGGCTTATGTAGGTTACAGAGGGGGTACTTATGGGGGTTACAGTGAGAGCTGATGGGGCTTATGTAAGTTACAGAGGGGGTACGTATGGGGGTTACAGGGGGAGCTGATGGGGCTTATGTAAGTTACAGAGGGGGTACTTATGGGGGTTACAGGAGGAGCTGATGGGGCTTATGTAAGTTACAGAGGGGGTACTTATGGGGGTTACAGTGAGAGCTGATGGGGCTTATGTAGGTTACAGAGGGGGTACTTACGGGGGTTACAGTGAGAGCTGATGGGGCTTATGTAGGTTACAGAGGGGGTACTTATGGGGGTTACAGTGAGAGCTGATGGGGCTTATGTAGGTTACAGAGGGGGTGCTTATGGGGGTTACAGTGACAGCTGATGGGGCTTATGTAGGTTACAGAGGGGCTACTTATGGGGGTTACAGTAAGAGCTGATGGGGCTTATGTAGGTTACAGAGGGGCTACTTTTGGGGGTTACAGTGAGAGCTGATGGGGCTTATGTAAGTTACAGAGGGGGTACTTATGGGGGTTACAGGGGGAGCTGATGGGGCTTATGTAAGTTACAGAGGGGGTACTTATGGGGGTTACAGGGGGAGCTGATGGGGCTTATGTAAGTTACAGAGGGGGTACTTATGGGGGTTACAGTGAGAGCTGATGGGGCTTATGTAGGTTACAGAGGGGGTACTTATGGGGGTTACAGTGAGAGCTGATGGGGCTTATGTAAGTTACAGAGGGGGTACTTATGGGGGTTACAGTGAGAGCTGATAGGGCTTATGTAGGTTACAGAGGGAGTACTTATGGGGGTTACAGGGGGAGCTGATGAGGCTTATGTAGGTTACAGAGGGGCTACTTATGGGGGTTACAGTGAGAGCTGATGGGGCTTATGTAGGTTACAGAGGGGCTACTTATGGGGGTTACAGGGGGAGCTGATGGGGCTTATGTAAGTTACAGAGGGGGTACTTATGGGGGTTACAGGGGGAGCTGATGGGGCTTATGTAAGTTACAGAGGTTGTACTTATGGGGGTTACAGGGGGAGCTGATGGGGCTTATGTAAGTTACAGAGGGGGTACTTATCGGGGTTACATTGAGAGCTGATGGGGCTTATGTAGGTTACAGAGGGGGTACTTATCGGGGTTACAGGGAGAGCTGATGGGGCTTATGTAAGTTACAGAGGGGGGTACTTATCGGGGTTACAGGGAGAGCTGATGGGGCTTATGTAGGTTACAGAGGGGGTACTTATGGGGGTTACAGGGGGAGCTGATGGGGCTTATGTAAGTTACAGAGGGGGTACTTATGGGGGTTACAGTGAGAGCTGATGGGGCTTATGTAGGTTACAGAGGGGGTACTTATGGGGGTTACAGTGAGAGCTGATGGGGCTTATGTAAGTTACAGAGGGGCTACTTATGGGGGTTACAGTGAGAGCTGATGGGGCTTATGTAAGTTACAGAGGGGGTACTTATGGGGTTACAGGGGGAGCTGATGGGGCTTATGTAGGTTACAGAGGGGCTACGTATGGGGGTTACAGTGAGAGCTGATGGGGCTTATGTAAGTTACAGAGGGGCTACTTATGGGGGTTACAGTGAGAGCTGATGGGGCTTATGTAGGTTACAGAGGGGGTACTTATGGGGGTTACAGTGAGAGCTGATGGGGCTTATGTAAGTTACAGAGGGGGTACTTATGGGGGTTACAGTGAGAGCTGATGGGGCTTATGTAGGTTACAGAGGGAGTACTTATGGGGGTTACAGGGGGAGCTGATGAGGCTTATGTAGGTTACAGAGGGGGCTACTTATGGGGGTTACAGGGGGAGCTGATGAGGCTTATGTAGGTTACAGAGGGGCTACTTATGGGGGTTACAGTGAGAGCTGATGGGGCTTATGTAGGTTACTGAGGGGCTACTTATGGGGGTTACAGGGGGAGCTGATGGGGCTTATGTAAGTTACAGAGGGGGTACTTATGGGGGTTACAGGGGGAGCTGATGGGGCTTATGTAAGTTACAGAGGTTGTACTTATGGGGGTTACAGGGGGAGCTGATGGGGCTTATGTAAGTTACAGAGGGGGTACTTATGGGGGTTACAGGGGGAGCTGATGGGGCTTATGTAAGTTACAGAGGGGGTACTTATGGGGGTTACAGTGAGAGCTGATGGGGCTTATGTAGGTTACAGAGGGGGTACTTATGGGGGTTACAGTGAGAGCTGATGGGGCTTATGTAAGTTACAGAGGGGCTACTTATGGGGGTTACAGTGAGAGCTGATGGGGCTTATGTAAGTTACAGAGGGGGTACTTATGGGGGTTACAGGGGGAGCTGATGGGGCTTATGTAGGTTACAGAGGGGCTACGTATGGGGGTTACAGTGAGAGCTGATGGGGCTTATGTAAGTTAAGAGGGGCTACTTATGGGGGTTACAGTGAGAGCTGATGGGGCTTATGTAGGTTACAGAGGGGGTACTTATGGGGGTTACAGTGAGAGCTGATGGGGCTTATGTAGGTTACAGAGGGGGTACTTATGGGGGTTACAGTGAGAGCTGATGGGGATTATGTAGGTTACAGAGGGGCTACTTATGGGGGGGTTACAGGAGGAGCTGATGGGGCTTATGTAGGTTACAGAGGGGGTACTTATGGGGGTTACAGGGGAGATGATGGGGCTTATGTAGGTTACAGACGGGGTTCTTATGGGGGTTACAGGGGAGCTGATGGGGCTTATGTAAGTTACAGAGGGGCTACTTATGGGGGGTTACAGTGAGAGCTGATGGGGCTTATGTAAGTTACAGAGGGGGCACTTATGGGGGTTACAGTGAGAGCTGATGGGGCTTATGTAAGTTACAGAGGGGGTACTTATGGGGGTTACAGTGAGAGCTGATGGGGCTTATGTAGGTTACAGAGGGGGTACTTATGGGGGGTTACAGTGACAGCTGATGGGGCTTATGTAGGTTACAGAGGGGGTACTTATGGGGGGTTACAGTGACAGCTGATAGGGCTTATGTAGGTTACAGAGGGGGTACTTATGGGGGTTACAGTGAGAGCTGATGGGGCTTATGTAGGTTACAGAGGGGGTACTTATGGGGGTTACAGTGAGAGCTGATGGGGCTTATGTAGGTTACAGAGGGGGTACTTATGGGGGTTACAGTGAGAGCTGATGGGGCTTATGTAGGTTACAGAGGGGGTACTTATGGGGGTTACAGTGAGAGCTGATGGGGCTTATGTAGGTTACAGAGGGGGTACTTATGGGGTTTCAGAGAGAGCTGATGGGGCTTATGTAGGTTACAGAGGGGGTACTTATGGGGGTTACAGAGAGAGCTGATGGGTCTTATGTAGGTTACAGAGGGGCTACTTATGGGGGTTACAGAGAGAGCTGATGGGGCTTATGTAGGTTACAGAGGGGGTACTTATGGGGGTTACAGGGGGAGCTGATGGGGCTTATGTAGGTTACAGAGGGGGTACTTATGGGGGGTTACAGGGGGAGCTGATGGGGCTTATGTAGGTTACAGAGGGGCTACTTATGGGGGTTACAGAGAGAGCTGATGGGGCTTATGTAGGTTACAGAGGGGGTACTTATGGGGGTTACAGGGGGAGCTGATGGGGCTTATGTAGGTTACAGAGGGGGTACTTATCGGGGTTACAGGGAGAGCTGATGGGTCTTATGTAAGTTACAGAGGGGGTACTTATGGGGGTTACAGTGAGAGCTGATGGGGCTTATGTAGGTTACAGGGGGGAGCTGATGGGGCTTATGTAAGTTACAGAGGGGGTACTTATGGGGGTTACAGTGAGAGCTGATGGGGCTTATGTAAGTTACAGGGGGAGCTGATGGGGGCTTATGTAAGTTACAGAGGGGGTACTTATGGGGGTTACAGTGAGAGCTGATGGGGCTTATGTAAGTTACAGGGGGAGCTGATGGGGCTTATGTAAGTTACAGAGGGGGTACTTATGGGGGTTACAGTGAGAGCTGATGGGGCTTATGTAGGTTACAGAGGGGGGTACTTATGGGGGTTACAGTGAGAGCTGATGGGGCTTATGTAAGTTACAGAGGGAGTACTTATGGGGGTTACAGTGAGAGCTGATGGGGCTTATGTCAGTTACAGAGGGGGGTACTTATGGGGGTTACAGGGGGAGCTGATGGGGCTTATGTAGGTTACAGAGGGGGTACTTATGGGGGGTTACAGTGAGAGCTGATGGGGCTTATGTAGGTTACAGAGGGGGTACTTATGGGGGGTTACAGTGAGAGCTGATGGGGCTTATGTAGGTTACAGAGGGAGTACTTATGGGGGTTACAGGGGGAGCTGATGGGGCTTATGTAGGTTACAGAGGGGGTACTTATGGGGGTTACAGTGAGAGCTGATGGGGCTTATGTAGGTTACAGAGGGGGTACTTATGGGGGGTTACAGTGAGAGCTGATGGGGCTTATGTAAGTTACAGAGGGGGTACTTATGGGGGTTACAGTGAGAGCTGATGGGGCTTATGTAGGTTACAGAGGGAGTACTTATGGGGGTTACAGTGGGAGCTGATGGGGGCTTATGTAGGTTACAGAGGGGGCTACTTATGGGGGTTACAGTGAGAGCTGATGGGGCTTATGTAGGTTACAGAGGGGGTACTTATGGGGGTTACAGGGGGAGCTGATGGGGCTTATGTAAGGTTACAGAGGGGGTACTTATGGGGGTTACAGTGAGAGCTGATGGGGCTTATGTAGGTTACAGAGGGGGTACTTATGGGGGTTACAGGGGGAGCTGATGGGGCTTATGTAAGTTACAGAGGGGGGTACTTATGGGGGTTACAGGGGAGAGCTGATGGGGCTTATGTAAGTTACAGAGGGTGTACTTATGGGGGTTACAGGGGGAGCTGATGGGGCTTATGTAAGTTACAGAGGGGGTACTTATGGGGGTTACAGGGGAGCTGATGGGGCTTATGTAAGTTACAGAGGGGGTACTTATGGGGGTTACAGTGAGAGCTGATGGGGCTTATGTAGGTTACAGAGGGGGTACTTATGGGGGTTACAGTGAGAGCTGATGGGGCTTATGTAAGTTACAGAGGGGCTACTTATGGGGGTTACAGTGAGAGCTGATGGGGCTTATGTAAGTTACAGAGGGGGTACTTATGGGGGTTACAGGGGGAGCTGATGGGGCTTATGTAGGTTACAGAGGGGCTACTTATGGGGGTTACAGTGAGAGCTGATGGGGCTTATGTAGGTTACAGAGGGGCTACTTATGGGGGTTACAGGGGGAGCTGATGGGGCTTATGTAGGTTACAGAGGGGGTACTTATGGGGGTTACAGGGGGAGCTGATGGGGCTTATGTAGGTTACAGATTGGCTACTTATGGGGGTTACAGTGAGAGCTGATGGGGCTTATGTAGGTTACAGAGGGGCTACTTATGGGCGTTACAGTGAGAGCTGATGGGGCTTATGTAGGTCACAGAGGGGGTACTTATGGGGGTTACAGTGACAGCTGATGAGGCTTATGTAAGTTACAGAGGGGGTACTTATGGGGGTTACAGTGAGAGCTGATGGGGCTTATGTAGGTTACAGAGGGGGTACTTATGGGGGTTACAGGGGGGGTGCTTATGGGGGGTTACAGTGACAGCTGATGGGGCTTATGTAAGTTACAGAGGGGGTACTTATGGGGGGTTACAGAGAGAGCTGATGGGGCTTATGTAGGTTACAGAGGGGGGTACTTATGGGGGGTTACAGTGAGAGCTGATTTGTCTTATGTAAGTTACAGAGGGGGTACTTATGGGGGTTACAGTGAGAGCTGATGGGGCTTATGTAGGTTACAGAGGGGGTACTTATGGGGGGTAACAGGGGGAGCTGATGAGGCTTATGTAGGTTACAGAGGGGCTACTTATGGGGGTTACAGGGGAGAGCTGATGGGGCTTATGTAAGGTTACAGAGGGGGTACTTATGGGGGTTACAGGGGAGCTGATGGGGCTTATGTAAGTTACAGAGGGGGGTACTTATGGGGGTTACAGGGGAGCTGATGGGGCTTATGTAAGTTACAGAGGGGGTACTTATGGGGGTTACAGGGGAAGCTGATGGGGCTTATGTAAGTTACAGAGGGGGTACTTATGGGGGTTACAGTGAGAGCTGATGGGGCTTATGTAGGTTACAGAGGGGGTACTTATGGGGGTTACAGTGAGAGCTGATGGGGCTTATGTAAGTTACAGAGGGGGGTACTTATGGGGGTTACAGTGAGAGCTGATGGGGCTTATGTAAGTTACAGAGGGGGTACTTATGGGGGTTACAGTGAGAGCTGATGGGGCTTATGTAGGTTACAGAGGGGGTACTTATGGGGGTTACAGTGAGAGCTGATGGGGCTTATGTAGGTTACAGAGGGGGTACTTATGGGGGTTACAGTGAGAGCTGATGGGGCTTATGTAAGTTACAGAGGGGCTACTTATGGGGGTTACAGTGAGAGCTGATGGGGCTTATGTAGGTTACAGAGGGGGTACTTATGGGGGTTACAGAGAGAGCTGATGGGGCTTATGTAGGTTACAGAGGGCTACTTATGGGGGTTACAGTGAGAGCTGATGGGGCTTATGTAAGTTACAGAGGGGGCTACTTATGGGGGTTACAGTGAGAGCTGATGGGGCTTATGTAGGTTACAGAGGGGCTACTTTATGGGGGTTACAGGGGGAGCTGATGGGGCTTATGTAGGTTACAGAGGGCTACTTATGGGGGTTACAGTGAGAGCTGATGGGGCTTATGTAAGTTACAGAGGGGCTACTTATGGGGGGTTACAGTGGGAGCTGATGGGGCTTATGTAGGTTACAGAGGGGGTACTTATGGGGGTTACAGGGAGAGCTGATGGGGCTTATGTAGGTTACAGAGGGGGTACTTATGGGGGTTACAGTGAGAGCTGATGGGGCTTATGTAGGTTACAGAGGGGGTACTTATGGGGGTTACAGTGAGAGCTGATGGGGCTTATGTTAGGTTACAGAGGGGGTACTTATGGGGGTTACAGTGAGAGCTGATGGGGCTTATGTAGGTTACAGAGGGGGGTACTTATGGGGGTTACAGGGGAGCTGATGGGGCTTATGTAGGTTACAGAGGGGGTACTTATGGGGGTTTACAGTGAGAGCTGATGGGGCTTATGTAGGTTACAGAGGGGGTACTTATGGGGGTTACAGTGAGAGCTGATGGGGCTTATGTAGGTTACAGAGGGGGTACTTATGGGGGTTACAGAGAGAGCTGATGGGGCTTATGTAGGTTACAGAGGGGGTACTTATGGGGGTTACAGTGAGAGCTGATGGGGCTTATGTAGGTTACAGAGGGCTACTTATGGGGGTTACAGAGAGAGCTGATGGGGCTTATGTAGGTTACAGAGGGGGTACTTATGGGGGTTACAGGGGGAGCTGATGGGGCTTATGTAGGTTACAGAGGGGGTACTTATGGGGGTTACAGTGAGAGCTGATGGGGCTTATGTAGGTTACAGAGGGGCTACTTATGGGGGTTACAGTGAGAGCTGATGAGGCTTATGTAGGTTACAGAGGGGGTACTTATGGGGGGTTACAGTGAGAGCTGATGGGGCTTATGTAGGTTACAGAGGGGCTACTTATGGGGGTTACAGTGAGAGCTGATGGGGCTTATGTAGGTTACAGAGGGGGTACTTATGGGGGTTACAGGGGGAGCTGATGGGGCTTATGTAAGTTACAGAGGGGGTACTTATGGGGGTTACAGTGAGAGCTGATGGGGCTTATGTAGGTTACAGAGGGGCTACTTATGGGGGTTACAGGGGGAGCTGATGGGGCTTATGTAGGTTACAGAAGGGGTACTTATGGGGGTTACAGGGGGAGCTGATGGGGCTTATGTAAGTTACAGAGGGGGGTACTTATGGGGGTTACAGGGGGAGCTGATGGGGCTTATGTAAGGTTACAGAGGGGGTACTTATGGGGGTTACAGTGAGAGCTGATGGGGCTTATGTAGGTTACAGAGGGGCTACTTATGGGGGTTACAGTGAGAGCTGATGGGGCTTATGTAGGTTACAGAGGGGGGTACTTATGGGGGTTACAGTGAGAGCTGATGGGGCTTATGTAGGTTACAGAGGGGGTACTTATGGGGGTTACAGTGAGAGCTGATGGGGCTTATGTAGGTTACAGAGGGGGTACTTATGGGGGTTACAGTGAGAGCTGATGGGGCTTATGTAAGTTACAGAGGGGGCTACTTATGGGGGTTACAGTGAGAGCTGATGGGGCTTATGTAGGTTACAGAGGGCTACTTATGGGGGTTACAGTGAGAGCTGATGGGGCTTATGTAGGTTACAGAGGGGGTACTTATGGGGGTTACAGTGAGAGCTGATGGGGCTTATGTAAGTTACAGAGGGGGTACTTATGGGGGTTACAGGGGGAGCTGATGGGGCTTATGTAAGTTACAGAGGGGTACTTATGGGGGTTACAGGGAGAGCTGATGGGGCTTATGTAGGTTACAGAGGGGGGTACTTATGGGGGTTACAGTGAGAGCTGATGGGGCTTATGTAGGTTACAGAGGGGTACTTATGGGGGTTACAGTGAGAGCTGATGGGGCTTATGTAAGTTACAGAGGGGCTACTTATGGGGGTTACAGTGAGAGCTGATGGGGCTTATGTAGGTTACAGAGGGGGTACTTATGGGGGTTACAGGGAGAGCTGATGGGCTTATGTAGGTTACAGAGGGGCTACTTATGGGGGTTACAGTGAGAGCTGATGGGGCTTATGTAGGTTACAGAGGGGGCTACTTATGGGGGTTACAGTGAGAGCTGATGGGGCTTATGTAGGTTACAGAGGGGGTACTTATGGGGGTTACAGGGGAGCTGATGGGGCTTATGTAGTTACAGAGGGGGTACTTATGGGGGTTACAGGGGGAGCTGATGGGGCTTATGTAGGTTACAGAGGGGGTACTTATGGGGGTTACAGGAGGAGCTGATGGGGCTTATGTAAGTTACAGAGGGGGTACTTATGGGGGTTACAGTGAGAGCTGATGGGGCTTATGTAGGTTACAGAGGGGGTACTTATGGGGGTTACAGTGAGAGCTGATGGGGCTTATGTAAGGTTACAGAGGGGGTACTTATGGGGGTTACAGTGAGAGCTGATGGGGCTTATGTAGGTTACAGAGGGGGTACTTATGGGGGTTACAGTGAGAGCTGATGGGGCTTATGTAGGTTACAGAGGGGGTACTTATGGGGGTTACAGTGAGAGCTGATGGGGCTTATGTAGGTTACAGAGGGGGCTACTTATGGGGGTTACAGTGAGAGCTGATGGGGCTTATGTAGGTTACAGAGGGGCTACTTATGGGGGTTACAGGGGGAGCTGATGGGGCTTATGTAAGTTACAGAGGGGGTACTTATGGGGGTTACAGTGAGAGCTGATGGGGCTTATGTAGGTTACAGAGGGGGTACTTATGGGGGTTACAGTGAGAGCTGATGGGGCTTATGTAGGTTACAGAGGGGGTACTTATGGGGGTTACAGTGAGAGCTGATGGGGCTTATGTAGGTTACAGAGGGGGTACTTATGGGGGTTACAGTGAGAGCTGATGGGGCTTATGTAGGTTACAGAGGGGGTACTTATGGGGGTTACAGGGGGAGCTGATGGGGCTTATGTAGGTTACAGAGGGGGCTACTTATGGGGGTTACAGTGAGAGCTGATGGGGCTTATGTAGGTTACAGAGGGGGCTACTTATGGGGGTTACAGTGAGAGCTGATGGGGCTTATGTAGGTTACAGAGGGGGTACTTATGGGGGTTACAGTGAGAGCTGATGGGGCTTATGTAAGTTACAGAGGGGGTACTTATGGGGGTTACAGTGAGAGCTGATGGGGCTTATGTAGGTTACAGAGGGGGTACTTATGGGGGTTACAGTGAGAGCTGATGGGGCTTATGTAGGTTACAGAGGGGGTACTTATGGGGGTTACAGTGAGAGCTGATGGGGCTTATGTAGGTTACAGAGGGGTACTTATGGGGGTTACAGTGAGGAGCTGATGGGGCTTATGTAGGTTACAGAGGGGGTACTTATGGGGGTTACAGTGAGAGCTGATGGGGCTTATGTAGGTTACAGAGGGGGTACTTATGGGGGTTACAGTGAGAGCTGATGGGGCTTATGTAGGTTACAGAGGGGGTACTTATGGGGGTTACAGGGAGAGCTGATGGGGCTTATGTAGGTTACAGAGGGGGTACTTATGGGGGTTACAGTGAGAGCTGATGGGGCTTATGTAGGTTACAGAGGGGGTACTTATGGGGGTTACAGTGAGAGCTGATGGGGCTTATGTAAGTTACAGAGGGGGCTACTTATGGGGGTTACAGTGAGAGCTGATGGGGCTTATGTAAGTTACAGAGGGCGTACTTATGGGGGTTACAGGGGGAGCTGATGGGGCTTATGTAGGTTACAGAGGGGGTACTTATGGGGGTTACAGTGAGAGCTGATGGGGCTTATGTAGGTTACAGAGGGGCTACTTATGGGGGTTACAGTGAGAGCTGATGGGGCTTATGTAAGTTACAGAGGGGGTACTTATGGGGGTTACAGGGAGAGCTGATGGGGCTTATGTAGGTTACAGAGGGGGTACTTATGGGGGTTACAGGGAGAGCTGATGGGGCTTATGTAGGTTACAGAGGGGCTACTTATGGGGGTTACAGGGAGAGCTGATGGGGCTTATGTAAGTTACAGAGGGGGTACTTATGGGGGTTACAGTGGGGAGCTGATGGGGCTTATGTAGGTTACAGAGGGGGTACTTATGGGGGTTACAGTGAGAGCTGATGGGGCTTATGTAGGTTACAGAGGGGCTACTTATGGGGGTTACAGTGAGAGCTGATGGGGCTTATGTAGTTACAGAGGGGGTACTTATGGGGGTTACAGTGAGAGCTGATGGGGCTTATGTAGGTTACAGAGGGTGGTACTTATGGGGGTTACAGGGAGAGCTGATGGGCTTATGTAAGTTACAGAGGGCGGTACTTATGGGGGTTACAGTGTGAGCTGATGGGGCTTATGTAGGTTACAGAGGGGTACTTATGGGGGTTACAGGGAGAGCTGATGGGGCTTATGTAGGTTACAGAGGGGGATACTTATGGGGGTTACAGGGGAGCTGATGGGGCTTATGTAAGTTACAGAGGGGGTACTTATGGGGGTTACAGTGAGAGCTGATGGGGCTTATGTAGGTTACAGAGGGAGCTACTTATGGGGGTTACAGTGAGAGCTGATGGGGCTTATGTAGGTTACAGAGGGGGTACTTATGGGGGTTACAGTGGGAGCTGATGGGGCTTATGTAAGTTACAGAGGGGGTACTTATGGGGGTTACAGGGAGAGCTGATTGGGGCTTATGTAAGGTTACAGAGGGGGTACTTATGGGGGTTACAGGGGGAGCTGATGGGGCTTATGTAAGTTACAGAGGGGGTACTTATGGGGGTTACAGGGGAGAGCTGATGGGGCTTATGTAGTTACAGAGGGGGTACTTATGGGGGTTACAGTGAGAGCTGATGGGGCTTATGTAGGTTACAGAGGGGGTACTTATGGGGGTTACAGTGAGAGCTGATGGGGCTTATGTAAGTTACAGAGGGGTACTTATGGGGGTTACAGTGAGAGCTGATGGGGCTTATGTAAGTTACAGAGGGGGTACTTATGGGGGTTACAGTGAGAGCTGATGGGGCTTATGTAGGTTACAGAGGGGGTACTTATGGGGGTTACAGTGAGAGCTGATGGGGCTTATGTAGGTTACAGAGGGGGTACTTATGGGGGTTACAGTGAGAGCTGATGGGGCTTATGTAGGTTACAGAGGGGGTACTTATGGGGGTTACAGTGAGAGCTGATGGGGCTTATGTAAGTTACAGAGGGGGTACTTATGGGGGTTACAGTGAGAGCTGATGGGGCTTATGTAGGTTACAGAGGGGGGTACTTATGGGGGTTACAGTGAGAGCTGATGGGGCTTATGTAGGTTACAGAGGGGCTACTTATGGGGGTTACAGTGAGAGCTGATGGGGCTTATGTAGGTTACAGAGGGGGTACTTATGGGGGTTACAGGGAGAGCTGATGGGGCTTATGTAGGTTACAGAGGGGGTACTTATGGGGGTTACAGTGAGAGCTGATGGTACTTATGGGGGGTTACAGGGAGAGCTGATGGGGCTTATGTAGGTTACAGAGGGGGTACTTATGGGGGTTACAGGGAGAGCTGATGGGGCTTATGTAGGTTACAGAGGGGGCTACTTATGGGGGTTACAGTGAGAGCTGATGGGGCTTATGTAGGTTACAGAGGGGGCTACTTATGGGGGTTACAGTGAGAGCTGATGGGGCTTATGTAGGTTACAGAGGGGGTACTTATGGGGGTTACAGTGAGAGCTGATGGGGCTTATGTAGGTTACAGAGGGGGTACTTATGGGGGTTACAGGGGGAGCTGATGGGGCTTATGTAGGTTACAGAGGGGGTACTTATGGGGGTTACAGGGGGAGCTGATGGGGCTTATGTAGGTTACAGAGGGGGTACTTATGGGGGTTACAGGGGGAGCTGATGGGGCTTATGTAGGTTACAGAGGGGCTACTTATGGGGGTTACAGTGAGAGCTGATGGGGCTTATGTAGGTTACAGAGGGGGTACTTATGGGGGTTACAGGGGGAGCTGATGGGGCTTATGTAGGTTACAGAGGGGGTACTTATGGGGGTTACAGTGAGAGCTGATGGGGCTTATGTAAGTTACAGAGGGGGTACTTATGGGGGTTACAGGGGGAGCTGATGGGGCTTATGTAAGTTACAGAGGGGGTACTTATGGGGGGTTACAGTGAGAGCTGATGGGGCTTATGTAGGTTACAGAGGGGCTACTTATGGGGGTTACAGTGAGAGCTGATGAGGCTTATGTAGGTTACAGAGGGGTACTTATGGGGGGTTACAGTGAGAGCTGATGGGGCTTATGTAGGTTACAGAGGGGGTACTTATGGGGGTTACAGTGAGAGCTGATGAGGCTTATGTAGGTTACAGAGGGGGTACTTATGGGGGTTACAGGGAGAGCTGATGGGGCTTATGTAAGTTACAGAGGGGGTACTTATGGGGGGTTACAGTGAGAGCTGATGGGGCTTATGTAGGTTACAGAGGGGGATACTTATGGGGGTTACAGTGGGAGCTGATGGGGCTTATGTAGGTTATAGAAGGGTACATATGGGGGGTTACAGGGGGAGCTGATGGGGCTTATGTAGGTTACAGAGGGGGTACTTATGGGGGTTACAGGGGGAGCTGATGGGACTTATGTAGGTTACAGAGGGGGTACTTATGGGGGTTACAGTGAGAGCTGATGGGGCTTATGTAGGTTACAGAGGGGCTACTTATGGGGGTTACAGTGAGAGCTGATGGGGCTTATGTAGGTTACAGAGGGGGTACTTATGGGGGTTACAGTGAGAGCTGATGGGGCTTATGTAGGTTACAGAGGGGGTACTTATGGGGGTTACAGTGAGAGCTGATGGGGCTTATGTAGGTTACAGAGGGGGTACTTATGGGGGTTACAGTGAGAGCTGATGGGGCTTATGTAAGTTACAGAGGGGGTACTTATGGGGGTTACAGTGAGAGCTGATGGGGCTTATGTAGGTTACAGAGGGGCTACTTATGGGGGTTACAGTGAGAGCTGATGGGGCTTATGTAGGTTACAGAGGGGCTACTTATGGGGGTTACAGTGAGAGCTGATGGGGCTTATGTAAGTTACAGAGGGGGTACTTATGGGGGTTACAGTGAGAGCTGATGGGGCTTATGTAAGTTACAGAGGGGTACTTATGGGGGTTACAGGGGGAGCTGATGGGGCTTATGTAAGTTACAGAGGGGGTACTTATGGGGGTTACAGTGAGAGCTGATGGGGCTTATGTAGGTTACAGCGGGGGTACTTATGGGGGTTACAGTGAGAGCTGATGGGGCTTATGTAGGTTACAGAGGGGCTACTTATGGGGGTTACAGTGAGAGCTGATGGGGCTTATGTAGGTTACAGAGGGGTACTTATGGGGGTTACAGGGGGAGCTGATGGGGCTTATGTAGGTTACAGAGGGGCTACTTATGGGGGTTACAGGAGAGCTGATGGGGCTTATGTAGGTTACAGAGGGGCTACTTATGGGGGTTACAGTGAGAGCTGATGGGGCTTATGTAGGTTACAGAGGGGGTACTTATGGGGGTTACAGTGAGAGCTGATGGGGCTTATGTAAGTTACAGAGGGGGTACTTATGGGGGTTACAGGGAGAGCTGATGGGGCTTATGTAGGTTACAGAGGGGGTACTTATGGGGGTTACAGGGAGAGCTGATGGGGCTTATGTAGGTTACAGAGGGGGTACTTATGGGGGTTACAGTGAGAGCTGATGGGGCTTATGTAGGTTACAGAGGGGGTACTTATGGGGGTTACAGTGAGAGCTGATGGGGCTTATGTAGGTTACAGAGGGGGTACTTATGGGGGTTACAGTGAGAGCTGATGGGGCTTATGTAGGTTACAGAGGGGGTACTTATGGGGGTTACAGGGGGAGCTGATGGGGCTTATGTAAGTTACAGAGGGGGTACTTATGGGGGTTACAGTGAGAGCTGATGGGGCTTATGTAGGTTACAGAGGGGGTACTTATGGGGGTTACAGAGAGAGCTGATGGGGCTTATGTAGGTTACAGAGGGGGTACTTATGGGGGTTACAGGGAGAGCTGATGGGGCTTATGTAGGTTACAGAGGGCTACTTATGGGGGTTACAGTGAGAGCTGATGGGGCTTATGTAAGGTTACAGAGGGGCTACTTATGGGGGTTACAGTGAGAGCTGATGGGGCTTATGTAGGTTACAGAGGGGGTACTTATGGGGGTTACAGTGAGAGCTGATGGGGCTTATGTAGGTTACAGAGGGGGTACTTATGGGGGTTACAGTGAGAGCTGATGGGGCTTATGTAGGTTACAGAGGGGGTACTTATGGGGGTTACAGTGAGAGCTCATGGGTCTTATGTAAGTTACAGAGGGGGTACTTATGGGGGTTACAGGGGGAGCTGATGGGGCTTATGTAAGTTACAGAGGGGGTACTTATGGGGGTTACAGGGGGAGCTGATGGGGCTTATGTAATTTACAGAGGGGGTACTTATGGGGGTTACAGTGAGAGCTGATGGGGCTTATGTAGGTTACAGCGGGGGTACTTATGGGGGTTACAGTGAGAGCTGATGGGGCTTATGTAAGTTACAGAGGGGCTACTTATGGGGGTTACAGTGAGAGCTGATGGGGCTTATGTAAGTTACAGAGGGGGTACTTATGGGGGTTACAGGGGGAGCTGATGGGGCTTATGTAGGTTACAGAGGGGCTACTTATGGGGGTTACAGAGAGCTGATGGGGCTTATGTAGGTTACAGAGGGGCTACTTATGGGCGTTACAGTGAGAGCTGATGGGGCTTATGTAGGTTACAGAGGGGGTACTTATGGGGGTTACAGTGAGAGCTGATGGGGCTTATGTAAGGTTACAGAGGGGGTACTTATGGGGGGTTACAGGGGGAGCTGATGGGGCTTATGTAAGTTACAGAGGGGGTACTTATGGGGGTTACAGTGAGGAGCTGATGGGGCTTATGTAAGTTACAGAGGGGGTACTTATGGGGGTTACAGTGAGAGCTGATGGGGCTTATGTAGGTTACAGAGGGGGTACTTATGGGGGTTACAGTGAGAGCTGATGGGGCTTATGTAGGTTACAGAGGGGGTACTTATGGGGGTTACAGTGAGAGCTGATGGGGCTTATGTAGGTTACAGAGGGGGTACTTATGGGGTTACAGTGAGAGCTGATGGGGCTTATGTAGGTTACAGAGGGGGTACTTATGGGGGTTACAGGGAGAGCTGATGGGGCTTATGTAGGTTACAGAGGGGCTACTTTTGGGGGTTACAGTGAGAGCTGATGGGGCTTATGTAAGTTACAGAGGGGGTACTTATGGGGGTTACAGGGGGAGCTGATGGGGCTTATGTAAGTTACAGAGGGGGTACTTATGGGGGTTACAGGGGGAGCTGATGGGGCTTATGTAAGTTACAGAGGGGGTACTTATGGGGGTTACAGTGAGAGCTGATGGGGCTTATGTAGGTTACAGAGGGGGTACTTATGGGGGTTACAGTGAGAGCTGATGGGGCTTATGTAAGTTACAGAGGGGGTACTTATGGGGGTTACAGTGAGAGCTGATAGGGCTTATGTAGGTTACAGAGGGAGTACTTATGGGGGTTACAGGGGGAGCTGATGAGGCTTATGTAGGTTACAGAGGGGCTACTTATGGGGGTTACAGTGAGAGCTGATGGGGCTTATGTAGGTTACAGAGGGGCTACTTATGGGGGTTACAGGGGGAGCTGATGGGGCTTATGTAAGTTACAGAGGGGGTACTTATGGGGGTTACAGGGGGAGCTGATGGGGCTTATGTAAGTTACAGAGGTTGTACTTATGGGGGTTACAGGGGGAGCTGATGGGGCTTATGTAAGTTACAGAGGGGGTACTTATCGGGGTTACATTGAGAGCTGATGGGGCTTATGTAGGTTACAGAGGGGGTACTTATCGGGGTTACAGGGAGAGCTGATGGGGCTTATGTAAGTTACAGAGGGGGTACTTATCGGGGTTACAGGGAGAGCTGATGGGGCTTATGTAGGTTACAGAGGGGGTACTTATGGGGGTTACAGGGGGAGCTGATGGGGCTTATGTAAGTTACAGAGGGGGTACTTATGGGGGTTACAGTGAGAGCTGATGGGGCTTATGTAGGTTACAGAGGGGGTACTTATGGGGGTTACAGTGAGAGCTGATGGGGCTTATGTAAGTTACAGAGGGGCTACTTATGGGGGTTACAGTGAGAGCTGATGGGGCTTATGTAAGTTACAGAGGGGGTACTTATGGGGGTTACAGGGGGAGCTGATGGGGCTTATGTAGGTTACAGAGGGGCTACGTATGGGGGTTACAGTGAGAGCTGATGGGGCTTATGTAAGTTACAGAGGGGCTACTTATGGGGGTTACAGTGAGAGCTGATGGGGCTTATGTAGGTTACAGAGGGGGTACTTATGGGGGTTACAGTGAGAGCTGATGGGGCTTATGTAAGTTACAGAGGGGGTACTTATGGGGGTTACAGTGAGAGCTGATGGGGCTTATGTAGGTTACAGAGGGAGTACTTATGGGGGTTACAGGGGGAGCTGATGAGGCTTATGTAGGTTACAGAGGGGCTACTTATGGGGGTTACAGGGGGAGCTGATGAGGCTTATGTAGGTTACAGAGGGGCTACTTATGGGGGTTACAGTGAGAGCTGATGGGGCTTATGTAGGTTACTGAGGGGCTACTTATGGGGGTTACAGGGGGAGCTGATGGGGCTTATGTAAGTTACAGAGGGGGTACTTATGGGGGTTACAGGGGGAGCTGATGGGGCTTATGTAAGTTACAGAGGTTGTACTTATGGGGGTTACAGGGGGAGCTGATGGGGCTTATGTAAGTTACAGAGGGGGTACTTATGGGGGTTACAGGGGGAGCTGATGGGGCTTATGTAAGTTACAGAGGGGGTACTTATGGGGGTTACAGTGAGAGCTGATGGGGCTTATGTAGGTTACAGAGGGGGTACTTATGGGGGTTACAGTGAGAGCTGATGGGGCTTATGTAAGTTACAGAGGGGCTACTTATGGGGGTTACAGTGAGAGCTGATGGGGCTTATGTAAGTTACAGAGGGGGTACTTATGGGGGTTACAGGGGGAGCTGATGGGGCTTATGTAGGTTACAGAGGGGCTACGTATGGGGGTTACAGTGAGAGCTGATGGGGCTTATGTAAGTTACAGAGGGGCTACTTATGGGGGTTACAGTGAGAGCTGATGGGGCTTATGTAGGTTACAGAGGGGGTACTTATGGGGGTTACAGTGAGAGCTGATGGGGCTTATGTAGGTTACAGAGGGGGTACTTATGGGGGTTACAGTGAGAGCTGATGGGGATTATGTAGGTTACAGAGGGGCTACTTATGGGGGGGTTACAGGAGGAGCTGATGGGGCTTATGTAGGTTACAGAGGGGGTACTTATGGGGGTTACAGGGGGAGCTGATGGGGCTTATGTAGGTTACAGACGGGGTTCTTATGGGGGTTACAGGGGGAGCTGATGGGGCTTATGTAAGTTACAGAGGGGCTACTTATGGGGGGTTACAGTGAGAGCTGATGGGGCTTATGTAAGTTACAGAGGGGGCACTTATGGGGGTTACAGTGAGAGCTGATGGGGCTTATGTAAGTTACAGAGGGGGTACTTATGGGGGTTACAGTGAGAGCTGATGGGGCTTATGTAGGTTACAGAGGGGGTACTTATGGGGGGTTACAGTGACAGCTGATGGGGCTTATGTAGGTTACAGAGGGGGTACTTATGGGGGGTTACAGTGACAGCTGATAGGGCTTATGTAGGTTACAGAGGGGGTACTTATGGGGGTTACAGTGAGAGCTGATGGGGCTTATGTAGGTTACAGAGGGGGTACTTATGGGGGTTACAGTGAGAGCTGATGGGGCTTATGTAGGTTACAGAGGGGGTACTTATGGGGGTTACAGTGAGAGCTGATGGGGCTTATGTAGGTTACAGAGGGGGTACTTATGGGGGTTACAGTGAGAGCTGATGGGGCTTATGTAGGTTACAGAGGGGGTACTTATGGGGTTTCAGAGAGAGCTGATGGGGCTTATGTAGGTTACAGAGGGGGGTACTTATGGGGGTTACAGAGAGAGCTGATGGGTCTTATGTAGGTTACAGAGGGGCTACTTATGGGGGTTACAGAGAGAGCTGATGGGGCTTATGTAGGTTACAGAGGGGGTACTTATGGGGGTTACAGGGGGAGCTGATGGGGCTTATGTAGGTTACAGAGGGGGTACTTATGGGGGGTTACAGGGGGAGCTGATGGGGCTTATGTAGGTTACAGAGGGGCTACTTATGGGGGTTACAGAGAGAGCTGATGGGGCTTATGTAGGTTACAGAGGGGGTACTTATGGGGGTTACAGGGGGAGCTGATGGGGCTTATGTAGGTTACAGAGGGGGTACTTATCGGGGTTACAGGGAGAGCTGATGGGTCTTATGTAAGTTACAGAGGGGGTACTTATGGGGGTTACAGTGAGAGCTGATGGGGCTTATGTAGGTTACAGGGGGAGCTGATGGGGCTTATGTAAGTTACAGAGGGGGTACTTATGGGGGTTACAGTGAGAGCTGATGGGGCTTATGTAAGTTACAGGGGGAGCTGATGGGGCTTATGTAAGTTACAGAGGGGGTACTTATGGGGGTTACAGTGAGAGCTGATGGGGCTTATGTAAGTTACAGGGGGAGCTGATGGGGCTTATGTAAGTTACAGAGGGGGTACTTATGGGGGTTACAGTGAGAGCTGATGGGGCTTATGTAGGTTACAGAGGGGGTACTTATGGGGGTTACAGTGAGAGCTGATGGGGCTTATGTAAGTTACAGAGGGAGTACTTATGGGGGTTACAGTGAGAGCTGATGGGGCTTATGTCAGTTACAGAGGGGGTACTTATGGGGGTTACAGGGGGAGCTGATGGGGCTTATGTAGGTTACAGAGGGGGTACTTATGGGGGGTTACAGTGAGAGCTGATGGGGCTTATGTAGGTTACAGAGGGGGTACTTATGGGGGGTTACAGTGAGAGCTGATGGGGCTTATGTAGGTTACAGAGGGAGTACTTATGGGGGTTACAGGGGGAGCTGATGGGGCTTATGTAGGTTACAGAGGGGGTACTTATGGGGGGTTACAGTGAGAGCTGATGGGGCTTATGTAGGTTACAGAGGGGGTACTTATGGGGGGTTACAGTGAGAGCTGATGGGGCTTATGTAAGTTACAGAGGGGGTACTTATGGGGGTTACAGTGAGAGCTGATGGGGCTTATGTAGGTTACAGAGGGAGTACTTATGGGGGTTACAGGGGGAGCTGATGAGGCTTATGTAGGTTACAGAGGGGCTACTTATGGGGGTTACAGTGAGAGCTGATGGGGCTTATGTAGGTTACAGAGGGGTACTTATGGGGGTTACAGGGGGAGCTGATGGGGCTTATGTAAGTTACAGAGGGGGTACTTATTGGGGGGTTACAGTGACAGCTGATGGGGCTTATGTAGGTTACAGAGGGGCTACTTATGGGGGTTACAGGGGGAGCTGATGGGGCTTATGTAAGTTACAGAGGGGGTACTTATGGGGGTTACAGGGGGAGCTGATGGGGCTTATGTAAGTTACAGAGGTTGTACTTATGGGGGTTACAGGGGGAGCTGATGGGGCTTATGTAAGTTACAGAGGGGGTACTTATGGGGGTTACAGGGGGAGCTGATGGGGCTTATGTAAGTTACAGAGGGGGTACTTATGGGGGTTACAGTGAGAGCTGATGGGGCTTATGTAGGTTACAGAGGGGGTACTTATGGGGGTTACAGTGAGAGCTGATGGGGCTTATGTAAGTTACAGAGGGGCTACTTATGGGGGTTACAGTGAGAGCTGATGGGGCTTATGTAAGTTACAGAGGGGGTACTTATGGGGGTTACAGGGGGAGCTGATGGGGCTTATGTAGGTTACAGAGGGGCTACGTATGGGGGTTACAGTGAGAGCTGATGGGGCTTATGTAGGTTACAGAGGGGCTACTTATGGGGGTTACAGGGGGAGCTGATGGGGCTTATGTAGGTTACAGAGGGGGTACTTATGGGGGTTACAGGGGGAGCTGATGGGGCTTATGTAGGTTACAGATTGGCTACTTATGGGGGTTACAGTGAGAGCTGATGGGGCTTATGTAGGTTACAGAGGGGCTACTTATGGGCGTTACAGTGAGAGCTGATGGGGCTTATGTAGGTCACAGAGGGGGTACTTATGGGGGTTACAGTGACAGCTGATGAGGCTTATGTAAGTTACAGAGGGGGTACTTATGGGGGTTACAGTGAGAGCTGATGGGGCTTATGTAGGTTACAGAGGGGGTACTTATGGGGGTTACAGGGGGGGTGCTTATGGGGGGTTACAGTGACAGCTGATGGGGCTTATGTAAGTTACAGAGGGGGTACTTATGGGGGGTTACAGAGAGAGCTGATGGGGCTTATGTAGGTTATAGAGGGGGTACTTATGGGGGGTTACAGTGAGAGCTGATTTGTCTTATGTAAGTTACAGAGGGGGTACTTATGGGGGTTACAGTGAGAGCTGATGGGGCTTATGTAGGTTACAGAGGGGGTACTTATGGGAGTTACAGGGGGAGCTGATGAGGCTTATGTAGGTTACAGAGGGGCTACTTATGGGGGTTACAGGGGGAGCTGATGGGGCTTATGTAAGTTACAGAGGGGGTACTTATGGGGGTTACAGGGGGAGCTGATGGGGCTTATGTAAGTTACAGAGGGGGTACTTATGGGGGTTACAGGGGGAGCTGATGGGGCTTATGTAAGTTACAGAGGGGGTACTTATGGGGGTTACAGGGGAAGCTGATGGGGCTTATGTAAGTTACAGAGGGGGTACTTATGGAGGTTACAGTGAGAGCTGATGGGGCTTATGTAGGTTACAGAGGGGGTACTTATGGGGGTTACAGTGAGAGCTGATGGGGCTTATGTAAGTTACAGAGGGGCTACTTATGGGGGTTACAGTGAGAGCTGATGGTTCTTATGTAAGTTACAGAGGGGGTACTTATGGGGGTTACAGAGAGAGCTGATGGGGCTTATGTAGGTTACAGAGGGGGTACTTATGGGGGTTACAGTGAGAGCTGATGGGGCTTATGTAGGTTACAGAGGGGGTACTTATGGGGGTTACAGTGAGAGCTGATGGGGCTTATGTAAGTTACAGAGGGGCTACTTATGGGGGTTACAGTGAGAGCTGATGGTTCTTATGTAAGTTACAGAGGGGGTACTTATGGGGGTTACAGAGAGAGCTGATGGGGCTTATGTAGGTTACAGAGGGGCTACGTATGGGGGTTACAGTGAGAGATGATGGGGCTTATGTAAGTTACAGAGGGGCTACTTATGGGGGTTACAGTGAGAGCTGATGGGGCTTATGTAGGTTACAGAGGGGCTACTTATGGGGGTTACAGGGGGAGCTGATGGGGCTTATGTAGGTTACAGAGGGGCTACGTATGGGGGTTAAAGTGAGAGCTGATGGGGCTTATGTAAGTTACAGAGGGGCTACTTATGGGGGGTTACAGGGGGAGCAATGGGGCTTATGTAGGTTACAGAGGGGGTACTTATGGGGGTTACAGGGGGAGCTGATGGGGCTTATGTAGGTTACAGAGGGGCTACTTATGGGGGTTACAGTGAGAGCTGATGGGGCTTATGTAGGTTACAGAGGGGCTACTTATGGGCTTTACAGTGAGAGCTGATGAGGCTTATGTAGGTCACAGAGGGGGTACTTATGGGGGTTACAGTGACAGCTGATGAGGCTTATGTAGGTTACAGAGGGGGTACTTATGGGGGTTACAGGGGGAGCTGATGAGGCTTATGTAGGTTACAGAGGGGGTACTTATGGGGGTTACAGGGGGAGCTGATGGGGCTTATGTAGGTTACAGAGGGGGTACTTATGGGGGTTACAGGGGGAGCTGATGGGGCTTATGTAAGTTACAGAGGGGGTACTTATGGGGGTTACAGTGAGAGCTGATGGGGCTTATGTAGGTTACAGAGGGGGTACTTATGGGGGTTACAGGGGAGATGATGGGGCTTATGTAGGTTATAGAAGGGTACTTATGGGGGGTTACAGAGAGAGCTGATGGGGCTTATGTAAGTTACAGAGGGGGTACTTATGGGGGTTACAGGGGGAGCTGATGGGGCTTATGTAAGTTACAGAGGGGGTACTTATGGGGGGTTACAGTGAGAGCTGATGGGGCTTATGTAGGTTACAGAGGGGCTACTTATGGGGGTTACAGTGAGAGCTGATGAGGCTTATGTAGGTTACAGAGGGGTACTTATGGGGGGTTACAGAGAGAGCTGATGGGGCTTATGTAGGTTACAGAGGGGCTACTTATGGGGGTTACAGTGAGAGCTGATGAGGCTTATGTAGGTTACAGAGGGGGTACTTATGGGGGTTACAGGGGGAGCTGATGGGGCTTATGTAAGTTACAGAGGGGGTACTTATGGGGGGTTACAGTGAGAGCTGATGGGGCTTATGTAGGTTACAGAGGGGCTACTTATGGGGGTTACAGGGGGAGCTGATGGGGCTTATGTAGGTTACAGAAGGGGTACATATGGGGGGTTACAGGGGGAGCTGATGGAGCTTATGTAAGTTACAGAGGGGGTACTTATGGGGGTTACAGGGGGAGCTGATGGGACTTATGTAGGTTACAGAGGGGGTACTTATGGGGGTTACAGTGAGAGCTGATGGGGCTTATGTAGGTTACAGAGGGGCTACTTATGGGCGTTACAGTGAGAGCTGATGGGGCTTATGTAGGTTACAGAGGGGGTACTTATGGGGGTTACAGTGAGAGCTGATGGGGCTTATGTAGGTTACAGAGGGGGTACTTATGGGGGTTACAGTGAGAGCTGATGGGGCTTATGTAGGTTACAGAGGGGGTACTTATGGGGGTTACAGTGAGAGCTGATGGGGCTTATGTAAGTTACAGAGGGGCTACTTATGGGGGTTACAGTGAGAGCTGATGGGGCTTATGTAGGTTACAGAGGGGCTACTTATGGGGGGTTACAGTGAGAGCTGATGGGGCTTATGTAGGTTACAGAGGGGGTACTTATGGGGGGTTACAGTGAGAGCTCATGGGTCTTATGTAAGTTACAGAGGGGGTACTTATGGGGGTTACAGGGGGAGCTGATGGGGCTTATGTAAGTTACAGAGGGGGTACTTATGGGGGTTACAGGGGGAGCTGATGGGGCTTATGTAATTTACAGAGGGGGTACTTATGGGGGTTACAGTGAGAGCTGATGGGGCTTATGTAGGTTACAGACGGGGTACTTATGGGGGTTACAGTGAGAGCTGATGGGGCTTATGTAAGTTACAGAGGGGCTACTTATGGGGGTTACAGTGAGAGCTGATGGGGCTTATGTAAGTTACAGATGGGGTACTTATGGGGGTTACAGGGGGAGCTGATGGGGCTTATGTAGGTTACAGAGGGGCTACGTATGGGGGTTACAGAGAGCTGATGGGGCTTATGTAGGTTACAGAGGGGCTACTTATGGGCGTTACAGTGAGAGCTGATGGGGCTTATGTAGGTTACAGAGGGGGTACTTATGGGGGTTACAGTGAGAGCTGATGGGGCTTATGTAAGTTACAGAGGGGGTACGTATGGGGGTTACAGGGGGAGCTGATGGGGCTTATGTAAGTTACAGAGGGGGTACTTATGGGGGTTACAGGAGGAGCTGATGGGGCTTATGTAAGTTACAGAGGGGGTACTTATGGGGGTTACAGTGAGAGCTGATGGGGCTTATGTAGGTTACAGAGGGGGTACTTATGGGGGTTACAGTGAGAGCTGATGGGGCTTATGTAGGTTACAGAGGGGGTACTTATGGGGGTTACAGTGAGAGCTGATGGGGCTTATGTAAGTTACAGAGGGGGTACTTATGGGGGTTACAGGGGGAGCTGATGGGGCTTATGTAAGTTACAGAGGGGGTACTTATGGGGGTTACAGTGAGAGCTGATGGGGCTTATGTAGGTTACAAAGGGGGTACTTATGGGGGGTTACAGAGAGAGCTGATGGGGCTTATGTAGGTTACAGAGGGGGTACTTATGGGGGTTACAGGGGGAGCTGATGGGGCTTATGTAGGTTACAGAGGGGCTACGTATGGGGGTTACAGTGAGAGCTGATGGGGCTTATGTAAGTTACAGAGGGGCTACTTATGGGGGTTACAGTGAGAGCTGATGGGGCTTATGTAGGTTACAGAGGGGGTACTTATGGGGGTTACAGTGAGAGCTGATGGGGCTTATGTAGGTTACAGAGGGGGTACTTATGGGGGGTTACAGTGAGAGCTGATGGGGCTTATGTAGGTTACAGAGGGGGTACTTATGGGGGTTACAGGGAGAGCTGATGGGTCTTATGTAAGTTACAGAGGGGGTACTTATGGGGGTTACAGTGAGAGCTGATGGGGCTTATGTAGGTTACATAGGGGGTACTTATGGGGGTTACAGTGAGAGCTGATGGGGCTTATGTAAGTTACAGAGGGGGTACTTATGGGGGTTACAGTGAGAGCTGATGGGGCTTATGTAGGTTACAGAGGGGGTACTTATGGGGGGTTACAGTGAGAGCTGATGGGGCTTATGTAGGTTACAGAGGGGGTACTTATGGGGGTTACAGTGACAGCTGATGGGGCTTATGTAGGTTACAGAGGGGCTACTTATGGGGGTTACAGTAAGAGCTGATGGGGCTTATGTAGGTTACAGAGGGGCTACTTTTGGGGGTTACAGTGAGAGCTGATGGGGCTTATGTAGGTTACAGAGGGGGTACTTATGGGGGTTACAGGGGGAGCTGATGAGGCTTATGTAGGTTACACAGGGGGTACTTATGGGGGTTACAGTGAGAGCTGATGGGGCTTATGTAGGTTACAGAGGGGGTACTTATGGGGGTTACAGTGAGAGCTGATGGGGCTTATATAGGTTACAGAGGGGGGTACTTATGGGGGTTACAGGGGGAGCTGATGGGGCTTATGTAAGTTACAGAGGGGGTACTTATGGGGTTACAGGGAGAGCTGATGGGGCTTATGTAGGTTACAGAGGGGCTACTTATGGGGGTTACAGTGAGAGCTGATGGGGTTTATGTAAGTTACAGAGTGGGTACTTATGGGGGTTACAGGGGGAGCTAATGAGGCTTATGTAGGTTACAGAGGGGCTACTTATGGAGGTTACAGTGAGAGCTGATGGGGCTTATGTAGGTTACAGAGGGGCTACTTATGGAGGTTACAGTGAGAGCTGATGGGGCTTATGTAGGTTACAGAGGGGGTACTTATGGGGGTTACAGTGAGAGCTGATGGGGCTTACGTAAGTTACAGAGGGGCTACTTATGGGGGTTACAGAGAGAGCTGATGGGGCTTATGTAGGTTACAGAGGGGGTACTTATGGGGGTTACAGAGAGAGCTGATGGGGCTTATGTAAGTTACAGAGGGGGTACTTATGGGGGTTACAGGGGGAGCTGATGGGGCTTATGTAAGTTACAGAGGGGGTACTTATGGGGGTTACAGGGGGAGCTGATGGGGCTTATGTAAGTTACAGAGGGGCTACTTATGGGGGTTACAGTGAGAGCTGATGGGGCTTATGTAGGTTACAGAGGGGCTACTTATGGGGGTTACAGTGAGAGCTGATGGGGCTTATGTAGGTTACAGAGGGGCTACTTATGGGGGTTACAGTGAGAGCTGATGGTTCTTATGTAAGTTACAGAGGGGGTACTTATGGGGGTTACAGGGGGAGCTGATGGGGCTTATGTAGGTTACAGAGGGGGTACTTATGGGGGTTACAGTGAGAGCTGATGGGGCTTATGTAAGTTACAGAGGGGCTACTTATGGGGGTTACAGTGAGAGCTGATGGGGCTTATGTAAGTTACAGAGGGGGTACTTATGGGGGTTACAGTGAGAGCTGATGGGGCTTTTGTAAGTTACAGAGGGGGTACTTATGGGGGTTACAGTGAGAGCTGATGGGGCTTATGTAAGTTACAGAGGGGGTACTTATGGGGGTTACAGTGAGAGCTGATGGGGCTTATGTAGGTTACAGAGGGGCTACTTATCGGGGTTACAGTGACAGCTGATGAGGCTTATGTAGGTTACAGAGGGGGTACTTATGGGGGTTACAGGGGGAGCTGATGGGGCTTATGTAGGTTACAGAGGGGGTACTTATGGGGGTTACAGGGGGAGCTGATGGGGCTTATGTAGGTTACAGAGGGGGTACTTATGGGGGTTACAGGGGGAGCTGATGGGGCTTATGTAGGTTACAGAGGGGGTACTTATGGGGGTTACAGGGGAGCTGATGGGGCTTATGTAGGTTACAGAGGGGGTACTTATGGGGGTTACAGTGAGAGCTGATGGGGCTTATGTAGGTTATACAGGGGCTACTTATGGGGGTTACAGTGAGAGCTGATGGGTCTTATGTAGGTTACAGAGGGGGTACTTATGGGGGTTACAGGGGGAGCTGATGGGGCTTATGTAGGTTACAGAGGGGGTACTTATGGGGGGTTACAGGGGGAGCTGATGAGGCTTATGTAGGTTACAGAGGGGGTACTTATGGGGGTTACAGTGAGAGCTTATGGGGCTTATGTAGGTTACAGGGGGGGCTGATGGGGCTTATGTAAGTTACAGAGGGGGTACTTATGGGGGTTACAGTGAGAGCTGATGGGGCTTATGTAGGTTACAGAGGGGCTACTTATGGGGGTTACAGTGAGAGCTGATGGGGCTTATGTAGGTTACAGAGGGGCTACTTATGGGGGGTTACAGTGAGAGCTGATGGGGCTTATGTAGGTTACAGAGGGGTACTTATGGGGGTTACAGTGAGAGCTGATGGGGCTTATGTAGGTTACAGAGGGGCTACTTATGGGGGTTACAGTGAGAGCTGATGGGGCTTATATAGGTTACAGAGGGGGTACTTAAGGGGGTTACAGGGGGAGCTGATGGGGCTTATGTAAGTTAGAGAGGGGGTACTTATGGGGTTACATGGAGAGCTGATGGGGCTTATGTAGGTTACAAAGGGGGTACTTATGGGGGGTTACAGGGGGAGCTGATGAGGCTTATGTAGTTTACAGAGGGGCTACTTATGGGGGTTACAGTGAGAGCTGATGGGGCTTATGTAGGTTACAGAGGGGGTACTTATGGGGGTTACAGTGAGAGCTGATGAGGCTTATGTAGGTTACAGAGGGGGTACTTATGGGGGTTACAGTGAGAGCTGATGGGGCTTATGTAAGTTACAGAGGGGCTACTTATGGGGGTTACAGTGAGAGCTGATGGGGCTTATGTAGGTTACAGAGGGGGTACTTATGGGGGTTACAGTGAGAGCTGATGGGGCTTATGTAGGTTACAGAGGGGGTACTTATGGGGGTTACAGTGAGAGCTGATGGGGCTTATGTAGGTTACAGAGGGGGTACTTATGGGGGTTACAGTGAGAGCTGATGGGGCTTATGTAGGTTACAGAGGGGGTACTTATGGGGGTTACAGTGAGAGCTGATGGGGCTTATGTAAGTTACAGAGGGGCTACTTATGGGGGTTACAGTGAGAGCTGATGGGGCTTATGTAGGTTACAGAGGGCTACTTATGGGGGTTACAGGGGGAGCTGATGGGGCTTATGTAGGTTACAGAGGGGGTACTTATGGGGGTTACAGTGAGAGCTGATGAGGCTTATGTAGGTTACAGAGGGGGTACTTATGGGGGTTACAGTGAGAGCTGATGGGGCTTATGTAAGTTACAGAGGGGCTACTTATGGGGGTTACAGTGAGAGCTGATGGGGCTTATGTAGGTTACAGAGGGGGTACTTATGGGGGTTACAGTGAGAGCTGATGGGGCTTATGTAGGTTACAGAGGGGGTACTTATGGGGGTTACAGTGAGAGCTGATGGGGCTTATGTAGGTTACAGAGGGGGTACTTATGGGGGTTACAGTGAGAGCTGATGGGGCTTATGTAGGTTACAGAGGGGGTACTTATGGGGGTTACAGTGAGAGCTGATGGGGCTTATGTAGGTTACAGAGGGGGTACTTATGGGGGTTACAGTGAGAGCTGATGGGGCTTATGTAGGTTACAGAGGGGGTACTTATGGGCGTTACAGTGAGAGCTGATGGGTCTTATGTAGGTTACAGAGGGGCTACTTATGGGGGTTACAGTGAGAGCTGATGGGGCTTATGTAGGTTACAGAGGGGCTACTTATGGGGGTTACAGGGGGAGCTGATGGGGCTTATGTAAGTTACAGAGGGGCTACTTATGGGGGTTACAGGGGGAGCTGATGAGGCTTATGTAGGTTACAGAGGGGCTACTTATGGGGGTTACAGTGAGAGCTGATGGGGCTTATGTAGGTTACAGAGGGGGTACTTATGGGGGTTACAGTGAGAGCTGATGAGGCTTATGTAGGTTACAGAGGGGGTACTTATGGGGGTTACAGTGAGAGCTGATGGGGCTTATGTAAGTTACAGAGGGGCTACTTATGGGGGTTACAGTGAGAGCTGATGGGGCTTATGTAGGTTACAGAGGGGGTACTTATGGGGGTTACAGTGAGAGCTGATGGGGCTTATGTAGGTTACAGAGGGGGTACTTATGGGGGTTACAGTGAGAGCTGATGGGGCTTATGTAGGTTACAGAGGGGGTACTTATGGGGGTTACAGTGAGAGCTGATGGGGCTTATGTAGGTTACAGAGGGGGTACTTATGGGGGTTACAGTGAGAGCTGATGGGGCTTATGTAAGTTACAGAGGGGCTACTTATGGGGGTTACAGTGAGAGCTGATGGGGCTTATGTAGGTTACAGAGGGCTACTTATGGGGGTTACAGGGGGAGCTGATGGGGCTTATGTAGGTTACAGAGGGGGTACTTATGGGGGTTACAGTGAGAGCTGATGAGGCTTATGTAGGTTACAGAGGGGGTACTTATGGGGGTTACAGTGAGAGCTGATGGGGCTTATGTAAGTTACAGAGGGGCTACTTATGGGGGTTACAGTGAGAGCTGATGGGGCTTATGTAGGTTACAGAGGGGGTACTTATGGGGGTTACAGTGAGAGCTGATGGGGCTTATGTAGGTTACAGAGGGGATACTTATGGGGGTTACAGTGAGAGCTGATGGGGCTTATGTAGGTTACAGAGGGGGTACTTATGGGGGTTACAGTGAGAGCTGATGGGGCTTATGTAGGTTACAGAGGGGGTACTTATGGGGGTTACAGTGAGAGCTGATGGGGCTTATGTAGGTTACAGAGGGGGTACTTATGGGGGTTACAGTGAGAGCTGATGGGGCTTATGTAGGTTACAGAGGGGGTACTTATGGGCGTTACAGTGAGAGCTGATGGGTCTTATGTAGGTTACAGAGGGGCTACTTATGGGGGTTACAGTGAGAGCTGATGGGACTTATGTAGGTTACAGAGGGGCTACTTATGGGGGTTACAGGGGGAGCTGATGGGGCTTATGTAAGTTACAGAGGGGCTACTTATGGGGGTTACAGGGGGAGCTGATGAGGCTTATGTAGGTTACAGAGGGGCTACTTATGGGGGTTACAGGGGGAGCTGATGAGGCTTATGTAGGTTACAGAGGGGCTACTTATGGGGGTTACAGGGGGAGCTGATTGGGCTTATGTAAGTTACAGAGGGGCTACTTATGGTTGTTACAGTGAGAGCTGATGAGGCTTATGTAGGTTACAGAGGGGGTACTTATGGGGGTTACAGGGGGAGCCGATGAGGCTTATGTAGGTTACAGAGGGGCTACTTATGGGGGTTACAGTGAGAGCTGATGGGGCTTATGTAGGTTACAGAGGGGCTACTTATGGGGGTTACAGGGGAGCTGATGGGGCTTATGTAAGTTACAGAGGGGCTACTTATGGGGGTTACAGTGAGAGCTGATGGGGCTTATGTAGGTTACAGAGGGGGTACTTATGGGGGTTACAGTGAGAGCTGATGGGGCTTATGTAGGTTACAGAGGGGCTACTTATGGGGGGTTACAGTGAGAGCTGATGGGGCTTATGTAAGTTACTGAGGGGCTACTTATGGGGGTTACAGGGGGAGCTGATGGGGCTTATGTAAGTTACTGAGGGGCTACTTATGGGGGTTACAGTGAGAGCTGATGGGGCTTATGTAAGTTACAGAGGGGCTACTTATGGGGGTTACAGTGAGAGCTGATGGGGCTTATGTAGGTTACAGAGGGGGTACTTATGGGGGTTACAGTGAGAGCTGATGGGGCTTATGTAGGTTACAGAGGGGGTAATTATGGGGGTTACAGAGAGAGCTGATGGGGCTTATGTAGGTTACAGAGGGGGTACTTATGGGGGTTACAGTGAGAGCTGATGGGGCTTATGTAGGTTACAGAGGGGGTACTTATGGGCGTTACAGTGAGAGCTGATGGGGCTTATGTAGGTTACAGAGGGGGTACTTATGGGGGTTACAGTGAGAGCTGATGGGGCTTATGTAAGTTACAGAGGGGGTACTTATGGGGGTTACAGTGAGAGCTGATGGGGCTTATGTAGGTTACAGAGGGGGTACTTATGGGGGTTACAGTGAGAGCTGATGGGGCTTATGTAGGTTACAGAGGGGGTACTTATGGGGGTTACAGGGGGAGCTGATGGGGCTTATGTAAGTTACAGAGGGGGTACTTATGGGGGTTACAGGGGGAGCTGATGGGGCTTATGTAGGTTACAGAGGGGGTACTTATGGGGGTTACAGTGAGAGCTGATGGGGCTTATGTAAGTTACAGAGGGGGTACTTATGGGGGTTACAGGGGGAGCTGATGGGGCTTATGTAAGTTACAGAGGGGGTACTTATGGGGGTTACAGGGGGAGCTGATGGGGCTTATGTAGGTTACAGAGGGGGTACTTATGGGGGTTACAGTGAGAGCTGATGGGGCTTATGTAGGTTACAGAGGGGGTACTTATGGGGGTTACAGTGAGAGCTGATGGGGCTTATGTAGGTTACAGAGGGGGTACTTATGGGGGGTTACAGTGAGAGCTCATGGGGCTTATGTAGGTTACAGAGGGGGTACTAATGGGGGTTACAGTGAGAGCTGATGGGGCTTATGTAGGTTACAGAGGGGGTACTTATGGGGGTTACAGGGGGAGCTGATGGGGCTTATGTAGGTTACAGAGGGGCTACTTATGGATGTTACAGTGAGAGCTGATGGGGCTTATGTAGGTTACAGAGGGGGTACTTATGGGGGTTACAGGGGGAGCTGATGGGGCTTATGTAGGTTACAGAGGGGCTACTTATGGGGGTTACAGGGGGGAGCTGATGGGGCTTATGTAGGTTACAGAGGGGCTACTTATGGGGGTTACAGGGGTGCTGATGGGGCTTATGTAAGTTACAGAGGGGCTACTTATGGGGGGTTACAGTGAGAGCTGATGGGGCTTATGTAGGTTACAGAGGGGGTACTTATGGGGGTTACAGTGAGAGCTGATGGGGCTTATGTAGGTTACAGAGGGGGTACTTATGGGGGTTACAGGGGGAGCTGATGAGGCTTATGTAGGTTATAGAAGGGGTACTTATGGGGGTTACAGTGACAGCTGATGGGGCTTATGTAAGTTACAGAGGGGGTACTTATGAGGGTTACAGGGGGAGCTGATGGGGCTTATGTAGGTTACAGAGGGGGTATTTATCGGGGTTACAGTGAGAGCTGATGGGGCTTATGTAGGTTACAGAGGGGCTACTTATGGGGGTTACAGGGGGAGCTGATGAGGCTTATGTAGGTTACAGAGGGGGTACTTATGGGGGTTACAGTAAGAGCTGATGGGGCTTATGTAGGTTACAGAGGGGGTACTTATGGGGGTTACAGGGGGAGCTGATGAGGGTTATCGTGTGTGTGTCATGTGTAATAATAATGTTACATGTATATATGTGTGTGTCATGTGTAATAATAATGTTACATGTATATGTGTGTGTATCATGTGTAATAATAATGTTACATGTATATATGTGTGTGCCATGTGTAATAATAATGTTACATGTATATATGTGTGTGTGTCATGTGTAATAATAATGTTACATGTATATATGTGTGTGTCATGTGTAATAATAATGTTACATGTATATATGTGTGTCGTGTAATAATAATGTTACATGTATATATGTGTGTGTCATGTGTAATAATAATGTTACATGTATATATGTGTGTGTGTCGTGTAATAATAATGTTACATGTATATGTGTGTGTGTCATGTGTAGTAATAATAATGTTACATGTATATATGTGTGTGTGTCGTGTAATAATAATGTTACATGTATATATGTGTGTGTGTCGTGTAATAATAATGTTACATGTATATATGTGTGTGTGTCATGTGTAATAATAATGTTACATGTATATATGTGTGTGTGTCGTGTAATAATAATGTTACATGTATATATGTGTGTGTGTCGTGTAATAATAATGTTACATGTATATGTGTGTGTGTCGTGAAATAATAATGTTACATGTATATGTGTGTGTGTGTCATGTGTAATAATAATGTTACATGTATATGTGTGTGTGTCATGTGTAATAATAATGTTACATGTATATATGTGTGTATCATGTGTAATAATAATGTTACATGTATATATGTGTGTATCATGTGTAATAATAATGTTACATGTATATATGTGTGTGTCATGTGTAATAATAATGTTACATGTATATATGTGTGTGTCATGTGTAATAATAATGTTACATGTATATGTGTGTGTCATGTGTAATAATAATGTTACATGTATATGTGTGTGTGTCATGTGTAATAATAATGTTACATGTATATATATGTGTGTCATGTGTAATAATAATGTTACATGTATATATGTGTGTATCGTTTAATAATAATGTTACATGTATATATGTGTGTGTCATGTGTAATAATAATGTTACATGTATATATGTGTGTGCCATGTGTAATAGTAATGTTACATGTATATATGTGTGTGCCATGTGTAATAATAATGTTACATGTATATGTGTAAAATGCGGCAATAAATGGGGAGGTGTGTATGTGCGCTATAGAAGCTAAGGGGTTAATGTTTATCTAGTTAAATAAAATTCCGATTTAAATTACAAAAAGAAAATTTATGCTTACCTGATAAATGTATTTCTTTTTTGACACGATGAGTCCACGGATCATCTTACTTACTAATGGGATATTCACCTCCTGGTCAGCAGGAGGAGGCAAAGAGCACCACAGCAGAGCTGTTAAATAGCTTCTCCCTTCCCTCCCACTCCAGTCATTCGACCAAAGTTAGGAAGAGAAAGGAAAAGCCAAGGTGCAGAGGTGTCTGAAGGTTACAATAACCTACAATCTGTCTTATAAGAACAGGGCGGGCCGTGGACTCATCATGTCAAAAAATAAATACATTTATCAGGTAAGCATAAATTTTCTTTTCTTTTTTATGACATGATGAGTCCACGGACCATCCTAATTACTAATGGGATTCAATACCCAAGCTAGAGTACACAGATGATACGGGAGGGACAAGACAGGTAACCTAAACGGAAGGCACCACTGCTTGAAGAACCTTTCTCCCAAAACGTTTTTGTATCAAAATAGATAAGGCTGAGAGTTGACCCATTAGGAAACTCATCGAAAAAACTTCTCCAAACCTCTTGGAGAAAAGACAAAATTTTAAGAATCCTAACTCTACTCCATGAGTAGCCCTTGGATTCACACCAATAAAGATATTTACGCCATATTTCATGGTAATGTCCTCAAGTTACAGGCTCACGAGCCTGAATCATGGTTTCTATGACCGAGACAGAAAAAACCGCTTGGACAGAATTAAGCATTTAATCCCCAAGCAGTCAGTTTCAGAGAAACCAGATTTGGGTGAAAGAAGGACCCTTGAATTAGAAGGTCCTTCCTCAACGGAAGTCTCCAAGGTAGCAGAGATGACATGTCCACCAGATCTGCATACCAAGTCCTGCGAGGTCTGCAGAAGTAGGTTCCCTGGGAGAGATGATCCAAAAACAACCACCATTGAAGCAAGACCCTCGTCTCCTGCTCCAGTTGAGGAGACAAGTCTGCATAATCTCCATTCTGTCGCCTGAGCATGCTTAGCTACAGAGGCCTGAGGTGGAACCGAGCAAACAGGATGATGTCCATTGCTGCCACCATCCTCCCGATTATCTCCATGCACTGGCCACTGACGGCCGAGGAGTGAACTGAAGGGATAGACATCTTTGATTTCCTGACTCCTGTCAGAAAAATATTACATATATGTGGAATCTATTATGGTTCCCAAGAAAATCACTCTTGAATCTGGGACAAAGGAACTCTATCCCAAATTTACCTTCCACCCTTGAGTTCTCAAGGGTGCACACTCCTCATGTGGTGTCAGCAGCAAGCCTCTTACCCTGATTTCCCCTATTCTAAATTCAATAGGGTCTCCGTGCTTGGAAAGAGGAATAAAATAATTTCCCATTTCACTATATTATATTGAAGGATCCTGCTCAGAAAGGCCCTTCTCCTATTCCTATGAGAGGGGTGTCTGTCCATAGAAGACAGACAACGCAACAGGCCAGTACGCCGCCGCACTGGAAACAGTAGTCACAGCAACCGCAGGTTGACAATGAAGACCATCTACCTAATAATCATAGGGTCCGTCATCTGTATAAAGCCCCGAAGGAACTACTATCCTTCAAATTAAAAAACTTTAGACAAACAAGGGGATTCTATTATCCTCTTGTTACCTTGTAAGAGAAGAAAAAACCCTATAACCCTATCTGGTACAGGAATACTTCCACCATGACTGGTCCATCGTAATATTAGAAAAACCTACTGGTGTCGGAACCACCCAGAGTAGCTAAAACTTCCTCAAGAAGCTCTTGATCAGATAAAGGAATTTACCTCATCCTTATCCGGTATTACCGAAATATCTTCCTCCTTAGCTGTAGGGAAGAACATTCGAAACAACCCCCACTGAATCAGACTATCCTGAGTGAAGAAGACCTCTTGCACCCTTTTTCTCAAAGCGTGGGGAAAAGAATAGACAATGTATTAAAGCAGGACAACTCCACCTGGGCTATAATTTTTTCTTTTGTATGCCCAGAGGGAAAAAAGGTTTTGGACAAGTCTATCCTCATCGACTGATTTCTCAATAAATGAGAAATAGAAGCGGATTGGTAGAACCACATTGGAATCCAAGTCTAAAACAAGAGACCTCTAGTAAGGCCTCTTAGACCACCTTGATCGCAAAGGATGGATTACACAAATAAACAGCTAAATTCTTTAACAGAATCAGCACATAAAAAAACATTACTGTGTCTTTAAATTTTTAAAAAGTAACTTTTTATTTGCGTGTGCAGAGGTAAGCTAAAATAGCATGCAAACATTGCAGAATTTATCAGAAACATTAATTCTCTGTTCACATGTATCGCCATGACATTAAAGAAGTGATGTCTTGTGCAGCAATTCCAGATGGAAATTACAAGGAACCATAGGGTACTGCATGTGAGATAGAAAAATGTAATCTACACTTCCTTAATCAATCTGCCTCTATCTATGGCAGAATAATTAATATAAAAAGCGATATCTTGCGCAGCAACTCCAGATGGAAATTGCAAGGAACCGCAGGGCACTGCATGTGTGATAGAAAGTTTAATGTACACTTCCTTAATCTGCCTCACCTATGGCTGAATAATTAAATATAAAAAAAATCTTGCGCCGCAACTCCAGATGGAATTTGCGTTATTGTCTCCTATCTTAGAAGTGTAAGGAGGAAGTAGTGTCTTTGGCGCCCTTTGTAAGCTCCGCCCCTTGTGGGCGTTTCACCAGCTATCTCCCTGGTCAGTCTTGAGAACGGTCCCTGCGGACCGAAACGCGTAGACTGTTACTGGTATAATGGCTCAGGCTCTTTTGGTGAGTAAAATACCTATATTTTCCCTTTTTAGTAGCTTTATTGCACTATGTCCATTTTTATATTTTTCTATAGGATTGTGACGTCATCTTAATTTATCAAAATTCATATTTGGAAGAAGATCATCACTATAGTGTAATCACTAGAACACTAACACCAATTATCATATAATTTGGGATACACCTTATTTGGATACAAGGATTTATTTATAAAGGAACCTTACACGAGTATTTTGGATACATATCTTCAGTCCTTCAAGACATTATCAAAGGATCCTCTTTAGGATTATTTTTCCACATATATTTTACATATATTTTAGGTGTACACCGCCTTTTTTCCACTTTTTGGCCACATTATTTTACATTTTTACTTTTATTTTTTAATTTTCACCTTTTATATATATATATATATATATAGAGAAGAAAGTAAAATGTGTTCACTCAGTATACTGGGTAGACACAAGTGATACTCTATAGTTGGCGCTAGTCAGTATTGTGTATGGTATAGTGGCAGCTATATAAGACAAGTACTGGTTGAGATGTGAGGTCCCAGTCAGTAAGTGAAAAATGTGTATACAAGAATAGATACAGCGCCTATATATCCATTTAAAATATGGGTGGTGTATGGGAATATGAGTGAAAACTAGAGCTGATTATTAGAAAAATAATAGCAATTAAAAGAATATTTAAAAAATATAAATTATTAGAATCAATTATGCTTGAAGAATGATGAATAGATTATGAAACAGTGTTCATGTGAGTCTTTAGACAATATATAGTCCGTAGTAAATCTTCATAAGCAGTTGGTATCAGTAAATAGATGGTATGTAATACCCTTACCAGATAATACCTCAATCTGATGAGGTAAGTATGCCGCACTGGGGGTATATACAGATGGTAGAATCTTCTCCTTGTATTCAGATGTGGTGCCTCTTGTGTTTTCGTGAGCCTCCTGGAGTATGCAGGGATATGTTTCTTGTTGTAGATAAATCCCTTGTACTTCCTTTATGTTGGTCGTTAGCCTCTTGGAGTACCTTTTCTGTCTTGGTATACAGCTTTTACCCCTTGCGTATAAGGAATCACTGGTCTTTTTCATGTTGAAAATATTTGCAATTGATAAAAACTTTTTCAGAAGTAGACTTTCACCAACAGGCCATCATACATATAGCCCTTTTTAAAGATGCAGTGGTCAGATGAGTGTCAGGTAGCAGGAAAAGCTCAAAGCCTCAGTGCTTAGTCAGTTAGACAGAAAAGGTACTCCAAGAGGCTAACGACCAACATAAAGGAAGTACAAGGGATTTATCTACAACAAGAAACATATCCCTGCATACTCCAGGAGGCTCACGAAAACACAAGAGGCACCACATCTGAATACAAGGAGAAGATTCTACCATCTGTATATACCCCCAGTGCGGCATACTTACCTCATCAGATTGAGGTATTATCTGGTAAGGGTATTACATACCATCTATTTACTGATACCAACTGCTTATGAAGATTTACTACGGACTATATATTGTCTAAAGACTCACATGAACACTGTTTCATAATCTATTCATCATTCTTCAAGCATAATTGATTCTAATAATTTATATTTTTTAAATATTCTTTTAATTGCTATTATTTTTCTAATAATCAGCTCTAGTTTTCACTCATATTCCCATACACCACCCATATTTTAAATGGATATATAGGCGCTGTATCTATTCTTGTATACACATATATATATATATATATATATATATATATATATTTATTTTTAACTTTTTTTCACATTTTTTAGAGTTTTTGGATTTTTTTCTCACATTACACACGTATTTTTCATTCTCCAACACTTAATCATTCTATAGCATTGGAATCCAATTTGGACATTTGTTTGTGACTATTTCATATTGACATAATTTTGGACTTTTTTATATACTAGACTTGCTGTAATATGTTAAATTAGTTATCATACAGTTGTTCTAAATAGTGGATTATCAGGTTAAAAAGTGCGTCAGGTTAATAAGTACGTTAGGTTTTAGTAAATTGATACATTGTTTTTAATATTTGTAATTTATTTTAAAAATGTATTTTTGATTTGTGGAATATGCATTGTAATTATATTAAATTTTATATACTATAAGACATATTGTTTGTACTACACCATTTGCACCGTTAGATAAAACTTATCGTGGACACCACCTTAAGCACTTTATCCCATAACAGGGACATTGTAGCGCTGACTCTTGGCATTTTTTCTTATCGTCTATTCGAATTCTGGTTGGGAGATTTCGCCTTTCTGAGTAGTAGCTTGTGTGGCTGTATATTTTGGCGCTGTTTGATTACCATTTCCACTGCAAATAAAAACTGCTCAGTCTGCTATCTCTAAGAATAGCCTTACGGGGAGCAAGAGAACAGACTGAACAGCTTCAACAGCTGTTCAGTCCGTCTATATCCTCTAGAGCACATATATTGACACACTCAATTTAGTCTCACGGTCAGCTCTAATATTAAATAAGACCGCAGGAGATGAGACCCATGTCACACAGTGCTTGCGTTCTAGCTGCCATAAAGTCTCCTGATAGACGAAGGAGTAACTGAGCCCAAATTCAATGAGATCTAAATAAAGAAGTGCCCAAACTTTTTCTGAGATCCTTTACTCTCCCCAGAAATAAAGTCAGCACTTACCTCATCTTCTGCCTGGCAGCAAGGCAGTTCCCAGGTTTAGGAGGTCCTCTCCCTCCCATGGCCCTGTAAATAAACGAAAATCCTGATTAAAATCCCTCAGGTTTTCTTGGTAAGGGCAGCAGAATATGGGAGGCGCAGTGAGAATGAAGTCCCACAAGTTCCCATTGCTCTAAAGCCACCAAAAGCTCTACTGAAGAGACTGATATGGACTACAGCTAAACCCTAGAACAAAGCAGCACACTCTGGCACTACTTTAAAAATAATAAACACTTGATTGAATAATCTAAACTAACACACCTCACTTTACCTCTTCCTATCACTAACGTAGGCAAAGAGAATGACTGTAGAGGGAGGGAAGGGAGGAGCTATTTAACAGCTCTGCTGTGGTGCTCTTTGCCGCCTCCTGCTGACCAGGAGGTGAATATCCCATTAGTAATTAAGATGATCCGTGGACTCATCGTGTCATAAAAAAAGAAAAAGAACTATATTGTTGTAATGTGGTAGATGCAATTTCTTTGAATCAATAAAAAACTGAGTTATATAAAAATGGAATTTATATAAAATTGTCAATATTAATTTTTATACAAAGTTGCCATGTGGTCAACAGAAAATGTTTTGTTTTCTTTGAATCACTTTTTTCTGAAACATATACACTTTTACATTCAAAACAGACACTATTACATTTGAAATAGTGTGATATAGAAAATTCTACAGGTGAGTATAATATATCAACTAGCTGTTTGTACCAAAATTTTCATATATCCATTTGCACAAATATTTCCATATATATAATGACTTCAGACAAAACAAATTATAAAATATATTATAAAATATGACCGGTCATATAGATTAACACTGTAAAAAAAAAACTAAAAAACAGCCACACTGGGGTGGACTAATACACCTCTTAGTGCCTACCTTACTCCAGTCATGGAAACTAGCCGTTCTCTCAACCGGGCACAGGTGTCTCTATAGCTCCGGTCCGTTGGTACTTCTGGGTTGGTGACGTAATTGGCTGTGTGTGCTACTATGAAAAGTAGTTCCGTAAAAATTACTCTGCGCAGAGTTTGTGGATTTCTTTTTGAAGAAAAAGAGTCCCTTTTTAATCCGTCTCAATCCTTTGAGTGGATTAAACAAATTAGATGTCGGCAAACATGAATAGCACCAGCAACGTGTTTCGCCATTTTGCACGGCTTTATCAAGATGGTTAGAAGCTATTGGCGGTGTCCTTATAAACATATGCCTTATAGGTGATTGGTTAGCCAATTTGGCTTCATGTCCGATGTTTATTCTAAAGGTGGATGTTAGTAAAGGTGGATTTTAGTGAAGTTGGACTATTTCATTTGGGACATATATGATTAAAAAAGAAGAAGAAGAAATATAGAAAATATATAAGACCAAGGAAATGTTTAGTTGTTATTAAAGAAACATTCTATATTTTATGAAAGTATATTCTACAATATATATCCGATTGTGGGGAAAACTTGTCAAAAATGATATACCATGATTGGAGTTAAATCGAAATCAACAATATTGTCCACAATCACACACATACAATTTATGTATTTCTCATATATACCTTATATGTATATTTATGCTTATTTACTATTTATAAACAGGGTTTTAATGATAGACTTCTATTAGTCTAAAATAAAAGGATTCAGATCCAATTCAGAGTTCAGACCTTATGGGCATAGGGTCTTCATTTCATAAATCAATTCTGCCTCTTTCTTTAATAGGAGTTGATCAAAATTGCCTCCTCTCCAGGGTTTTTTGATCTTACGTATGGCCCAATATTTTAAGTCTTTGATGTTATTCTGATGTTCTACCCTAAAAATGCTCATACAGGCGAGTTTCCTGGTCTCCCTTTTTGATTAATTAAGGCGTTCTCTAATTCTGGTATGTAGGGTTCTGGAGGTTTCTCCTAAGTACCGTTTCCCACATGAACATTGAATTAAATATATCATCCCTTTATCGATTCATATGATTGTACCTTTTAATTATGTATTTTTGCCTGTATTGGTAGATGAATATTCTCTAAATTTGGTACTATGTTGGCAGGCTTTGCAGCTATAACAGGGATAATATCCACATAGTTTATTTCCTAGGAGGTCTCTGTCCCGTAATTTTTGCTGTTTTGTTTTTTATTATTAAAATCACTCAGGAGCAAGGATGCTTTTCTATAGATGACAGTAGGTTTTTCAGATATTGAGTCGCCTATAATGGAGTCTGCTCTAGGTGCCAATGTTTAAGTATTTTCACTATTTCCTTGTGGTGACAATTATAATTAGTAACGATTGGTACTTTTAGGGCCTCATTGGTTTTAGTCTTTATGGTCGGAGTCTTTTTTAGGGTGTCTTTCCTTTCTAGATTCCTGACTGTGGAAATGGTTGTTTTTAGGGTTTGTGGATTATATCCTTTTTGTAAGAATCTATTCTCCAAAATCTCTACTTGGGAGTCATAATCGGATAATCTGGAACAGTTACGCCTTATCCTGAGGAATAGTCCTTTAGGGATGTTATCAATACAGCATGTCAAATGGCAATTATTTGCTGGCATATAATTATTTGCATCAACTGTTTTGAAATGATTTTTAGTAATTAGTTCCCCTTGGTCGATATGTATGTCCAAATCTAGAAAGGTCATCATTTGTTTGCTAATGTTGAATGCAAATGTTAAATTTTGATCATTACAGTTCATATCTTCAAAGAAAGTTACTAAACCATCTTCACTGCTTTTGCAAATGATCAGGATATCATCTATATATCGTTTGGATAGCACGAGGTTTCCCATTTTCCCATGAATAAATTAGCATAGCTAGGTGCAAACCTCATGCCCACCGCAGTCCCTTGGACCTGTAAATACAAATTGTCATTAAATTAAAATATATTATTGGTCAGAATAAAATTAATGCACTCTAAAATGAATTTATTGTGTTTATATTATGTTACATTCTCACTCTTTAGAAACCAATTTACTGCATCCATGCCTTTCTCGTGTTGAATGCTCGTGTAGAGGAAGCTGACATTGCTAGTGGCTAATATGTAGTTATCATGCCATTCAAGATCTTGGAGTATATTCAGAACTTAGTTTGTAACAAGAATATAAAGGTGAAGAGGGAGACAGGCTTTATAAATTTAATTGTACTCTTAGACCGACCTGAGTATAACATTTTTGACTCAGGTTAGATAACCTTGTATGAAGGAGAGTAGTGCCGACCCTTAAAAATGACATAGAAACCAAAGCTAAGAAAGATAAAGTAGAAACTTGATTACGTTACTACATACAAGACAGGGATTTCAGCACAACATTTTATTATACATATATCAAAAAGATAACCTCATCATAAAGATGATAAACCACAGTGCTTTTCAGATCGTGCATTCACATATCAGACAGGGTATCTGTAAATTCATAAAAAGACAAATGAACCATAAGAGTACTCAGAAACGGGTATTATACATTGCAGACCTACATGCCAATATAACAGGGAAAAATGATGAATAGGAGCACCTATTTCCCAAAATTACTAACAGGACAACACCTCCACTAGAGGATAGCTGCGCATTAAGCGCATAAATCGGCCATCATAGTGATCCATGAGGATCTATGTCTGTTAGTGACACTATATACGTCTTAGTTAATACCAAAAGGATACAAACAAATCAATTGCAAAAAAAATATACAAATGTACATTGATCAGTAGTACATAAATGACCTAATGGTCTGGTATGATAGCATAGACTAGGGGGTTGTGTACAACACCTTTTTCAGAGGGCACCACTATCTCCAAAATACTATCAGGTGTCATGAAATATAAATCTTTGTAGCAGGATCTATGTACACACTCCCAAAATAAGTCATATTGGTACCATAGTTATGGTGATGACATTTGTTATACAAGTTACATTGTTATCAAAACAGCAGCAAAGTGAACAAACTGAGCAGTTCATAGGCCCCCAATTATAAATCTGAAACTGCAGGTCATCATATCAAGTACAGGGACATAAGTATACAAGGAGTCCTGGTAGCAGTTCACCTATTTAGGTTGCTTACTTCATGTATTTACATGTATTTTCCACGTATTTTTACCATGTACTGGCCAAATAATGTTCGTGAACAAAGAAGAAAGCAAAGTTATTTATATCACAAATACGAACGTTTTTTAAGCGGCTCGATTCCTCCGTAATGCCGGCTTAAAGCTCCAGCTGTTTGTTTTGCAAACAAACACGGCCATTGATGGCGAACGTGGAGCCAATAGTAATCCACCTTAGTTGCTGCAAACTTGAAAGAAATGTAGCCATCTGTAAGGGCTGCAACAGAGTATCCCACTGCCGACACGCGTTTCACCCCCCACGTGACACTACGTCATTGGGGTTTCCTCAGGGCAAACAGTTGGTTGGTTGAGAACTCAGCTGACTTTTAACCAGACGTGATGCAGTGTGATTGGATAACGCTTTAAGGCTTTCAGCCAATAGACAAGACTGCCTTCGTTCCTGCCCCCCACTTACAGAAGGGTGAAAGATTTAGTGAACAAAATTCCAGTAGGTTAATTTACTAAAGCCGATAACACCTAGCATGTCTTCTAATGAAGTAGTGTATGGCTACTAGTTAACACAGAGTTAATAAAAACAATATAACTAAATTATATATATATACATCAAATGAATGGTTCAAGTTTGCAGCAACTAAGGTGGATTACTATTGGCTCCACTTTCGCCATCAATGGCCATGTTTGTTTGCAAAACTAACTGCTGGAGCTTTTTTTTTTATTGTGGTTTAATGTAAGGCAAACAAGCATTGAATGTCATTATGCATCTGGGTACAAGAAAAAAAATGAGTTCAAAGCTAACAGCTTATCTAAAACAAAAGCGATATACACTACACCTTTATATGACATAAGCCAAAAGAAATAAAAAACGTTATTTGCCAATATTCCTGTTTACCCACAAAATAATCTCATGAGGCTTCTCTTGGGCCTCCCAACATAGTATGAACTACAGTGCTATAGTAGGTATGTCTGAAATAAGAGAGACCACTCTTGGGTCCTCGATAAAAAACAAAAAAAAGGTTTATGTGTTATAAATTGTGCAAACAAGGTAACATTACAACATGTAATTAAAGAGATTATGTAGAGATCTCTGCCTGAAATGTAGCTACAAAGAAGAAATAGTCCTTTTAATGCTTAATATGGAGTGGGTAGGCGCTTGTAATAAAAAACAATTAACTACAGGAGCTTAAAAGGCATATAAAGTAGTTATAGGTAGCATTCAAAGAGCCTAACCGAGTATGCGTATCAAGTTTATAATATGAGAAACTCATCTGCCACCAGCATAGAGGAGGTCAAATAGCTTTCTACAGGATATTACAATCGTGCTACAGTACAGGATTAGCTGCAGACAATACCACGTTGATACACCTTAGGTGTTTTTCAACAGAAGAGGTAAAGCTTATAGGTGCAGGCTTTAGAGTTGGTTAAAGTGTAAAGGCTAATTCCCAAAGCTCCAGTAACTGACTTCATTATCAAATCAAGCAGACATCATGCTGCCCCAGCCACTGGCAACACACGTCCGTTCATAATGCTAAGCTAGAGCTCTAGGAATAATAGAAGGGCTTGAAGGTTGTCCTATACCCCAGATTATAAGCAATAAAGCGACTGTAGGAGCTTGTTACTGGGGGCATTAAAAGAGTTGGGCTATATACAAGATGTGAGCATGTCCCTGTGGGATATTATAAAACAATAAGAAAGAGGCAGATACATGGTTATTCAGCATAAACTTACTTAACAAGGTAGGGAATAAGTAAGAGTCAAAAACAAACAAATACTCAAACTGCTTAAGAGTCCCATGAAGTGCGTTCCGTATCTACCCTACTCCAGCAGGTGACATAGGCAAATAGTTCCCCAGAGTGGGCAATACGATGCTTGTCTTCCATTTGAATTGCAAAAGTTCCCTGGGTAGATATAATCTTGAAGGCAAGATCGTTAGTAGCCATGCCTCTCTTTGATCTTGGAGGTAGTGTGCAATCGGGGATCCTTTGGATGTATATAATTCAGCTGGTTGGTTTGATGAAAGGGTTTGTTGGCTGACAGCTACATCACTGTGAATAATCCGTGATACGGCAGCAGCAATGATATATCCGTCAGCTGTTTTCCCATATTTCATTACAGGCATGTGGTGCTGGGTTCAGTTGATCTCTCGCTGTTCTGTGTGCAGGTGAAGCGCTAAAGTCCCAGAATGTTATCGCTCCGTCATTCCATTAGAACAGGCTCAATTTGGGTGACTGCATGTGGCGAATGATTGCCCTTGGGCTTGAATGCTGTATACAAAATATTCTCAAAGGCAGCATGGTGTTTTGTTAGTAGATGATTCAGCTCCCTTAAAATATCGATAGTGCACTCCATGGTCTTCTACATAGATCTTTAGTCAGGCAGATTAGATGAAATGTATTTTCAATAAAGCACACTTAGTGCATCTTAACGACAGGGCCAAGGGCGTCCCGCCGGGGGGTATAGTAAAAGACTGAGATCTTATAACGGCTCCAGGCGCTGATGTCAGCAGCGATTCCAATAACTAGGTATAAAAAGTTGTGGCTTCCAAAATATAAAACAATGCTTGTAGATAGTTACATGGATTGATCTGCAGAAAGGTAGATTTTTAAGATTATCAAAGAAAAGCTGTAGCAGCACACAGCTATGCGACTGAACATGGCTGCTGCCCGGAAGCTCCCCCCGAACTGCTGGAGCTTTAAGTCGGCATTACGGAGGAATCGAGCCGCTTAAAAAACGTTCGTATTTGTGATATAAATAACTTTGCTTTCTTCTTTGTTCACGAACATTCGGCTAGATCACAAGTTTTGCATTAGCCTTAAAAAGCATCGTTGAGAGGTCCCAACGCTGCTTTTTAACGTCCCGCTGGTATTACGAGTCTGGCAGGTACAGGTGTACTGCTCACTTTTTTTCCGCAACTCCAACATACCGCAAATCCACTTACGTAAATTTTCAATGGGATTTTCCGAACGCCGATATTACGAGTCTTGGAAAAAGTGAGCAGTACAGCCTCTCCTGTCAAGACTCGTACCTCATTTAAAAGTCAGTAGTTAAGTTTTATGGGCTAACGCCATAACATAAAACTCTTAACTAAAGTGCTAAAAAGTACACTAATACCCATAAACTACCTATTAACCCCTAAACCGAGCCCCCCCCCCATCGCAAACACTTAAAAAATGTAACCCCTAATCTGCCAACCGGATATCGCCGCCACCTTAATAAATATATTAACCCTTAAACTGCCGCACTCCCGCCTCGCAAACATTAGTTACATTTTATTAACCCCCTAATCTGCTGTCCCTAACATCGCCAACATCTACCTACATTTATTAACCCCTAATCTGCCGTCCCTAACATCGCCGACACCTACCTACATTTATTAACCCCTAATCTGCCGCAACTATATTAAATGTATTAACCCCTAAACCTAAGTCTAACCCTAACACCCCCTAACTGAAATATAATTTCAATAAATCTAAATAAAATTACTACAATTAACTAAATAATTCCTATTTAAAACTAAATACTTACCTATAAAATAAACCCTAAGATAGCTACAATATAACTAATAATTACATTGTATCTATCTTAGGGTTTATTTTTATTTTACAGGCAACTTTGTATTTATTTTAACTAGGTAGAATAGTTATTAAATATTTATTAACTATTTAATAACTTCCTAGTTAAAATAAAGACAAATTTACCTTTAAAATAAAAATAAACCTAAGTTACAATTACACCTAACACTACACTATAATTAAATTAATTACCTAAACTAACTACAATTAAATACAATTATCTAAATTACGGAAAAAAACAAACACTAAATTACAGAAAATAATAAAATAATTACAAATTTTTTAAGATAATTACACCTAATCTAATCACCCTAACAAAATAAAGCCCCCCAAAATAATAAAAATCCCTACCCTATGCTAAATTACAAATAGCACTTAAAAGGGCTTTCTCTTGTAAGGTGTATCCAGTCCACGGATTCATCCTTTACTTGTGGGATATTCTCCTTCCCTACAGGAAGTGGCAAAGAGAGCACACAGCAGAGCTGTCCATATAGCACCCCCTCTAGCTCCACCCCCCCCAGTCATTCTCTTTGCCGGCTCTAAGCACTAGGGTCTCCCTCGGGAGGGTAAAGTGAATGTGGTGTTAGAAATCCCTTTCAAAGGAAAGACCCTCTTCGGGCCTGAATTGAAAGAGATTATTTCAGCGGCCCCGCTTCATCCTCTCCGGCTGCAAAGCAAGAGGGTAACGCTTCACAGCCCAAGGCAACCTGGAAACCTTACCAGGGCTGGAATAAGGGTAAACAGGCCAAAAAGCATGCAGCTGCCACCAAGACAGCATGAAGGGGTAGCCCACGATCCGGGACCGGATCTAGTAGGGGGCAGACTCTCTCTCTTCGCTCAGGCCTGGGCAAGAGATGTACACAATCCTTGGGCATTAGAGATTGTATCCCAGGGATATCTTCTAGAATTCAAGGACTCTCCTCCAAGGAGAATGTTCCACATTTCTTGTCTGTCTACAGATCAGACAAAGAAACAGGCGTTTTTACGCTGTGTAGAAGATCTACATACCATGGGAGTGATCCACCCAGTTCCAATTGCGGAACAAGGGTTGGGTTTTTACTCAAACCTGTTTGTGGTTCCCAAAAAAGAGGGTACTTTCAGACCCATCCTGGATCTAAAAATTCTAATCAGATTCCTCAGAGTCCCATCATTCAAAATGGAGACCATTCGGACAATCTTACCAATGATCCAGGAAGGTCAATATATGACTACCGTGGATCTAAAGGATGCATACCTACACATTCCTATCCACAAAGATCATCACCAGTTTCTCAGGTTCGCTTTTCTGGACAAGCATTACCAGTTTGTGGCTCTTCCCTTTGGCTTAGCCACTGCTCCCAGAGTTTTCACAAAGGTGCTAGGGTCCCTCCTAGTGGTTCTAAGACCGCGGGGCATAGCAGTGGCGCCTTACCTAGACGACATCTTAATTCAGGCGCCGTCTTTCCAAAGAGCCAAGTCTCACACAGAGATTGTATTGGCCTTTCTGAGGTCTCATGGGTGGAAGGTGAACATCAAAAAAGAGTTCTCTTTCCCCTCTCACAAGGGTTCCCTTTCTAGGGACTCTAATAGACTCGGTAGAAATGAAAATATTTCTGACGGAGGTCAGAAAGTTAAAACTCTTAACTACTCATTCCATTCCCCGGCCATCTGTAGCTCAGTGCATGGAGACAATCGGATTAATGGTAGCAATCGGATACACCTCAGACCACTGCAACTATGCATGCTCAAACAGTGGAATGGGGATTATGCAGATTTGTCTCCTCAAATTCAGTTGGACCAGGAGACCAGAGATTCTCTTCTCTGGTGGTTGTCTCAGGATCACCTGTCTCAGGGAATGTGTTTCCGCAGGCCAGAGTGGATCATTTTAACGACTGACGCCAGTCTGGTAGGCTGGGGTGCGGTCTGGGACTCCCTGAAAGCTCAGGGCTTATGGTCTCGGGAAGAATCTCTTCTCCCGATAAACATTCTGGAACTGAGGGCGATATTCAACACTCTTCAGACATGGCCTCAACTAGCTGCGGCCAAATTCATCAGATTTCAGTCGGACAACATCACAACTGTAGCTTACGTCAATCATCAGGGGGGAACAAAGAGTTCCCTAGCTATGACGGAAGTAACCAAGATAATCAGGTGGGCGGAGGATCACTCATGCCATCTCTCAGCAATTCACATCCCAGGAGTAGACAACTGGGAGGCGGATTTTCTAAGTCGTCAGACTTTTCACCCGGGGGAGTGGGAACTCCATCCGGAGGTGTTTGCCCAGCTGACTCAGCTATGGGGCATTCCAGAGTTGGATCTGATGGCGTCCCGTCAGAACACCAAACTTCCTCTCTACGGGTCCAGGTCCCGGGATCCAAAGGCAGTATTGATAGATGCTCTAGCAGCGCCTTGGTCCTTCAATCTGGCTTATGTTTTTCCACCGTTTCCCCTTCTCCCTCGTCTGGTCGCCAGAATCAAGCAGGAGAAGGTTTCGGTGATTCTGATAGCGCCTGCGTGGCCATGCAGGACTTGGTATGCAGACCTAGTGGACATGTCATCTGTCCCACCATGGACACTGCCAATGAGGCAGGATCTTCTAATACAGGGTCCATTCAAGCATCCAAATCTAATTTCTCTGCATCTGACTGCTTGGAGATTGAACGCTTAATTCTATCAAAGCGTGGTTTCTCTGAGTCAGTTATAGATACCCTGATTCAGGCTAGAAAGCCTGTCACCAGGAAAATCTACCATAAGATATGGCGGAAATATCTCTGTTGGTGTGAATCCAATGGTTACTCATGGAGTAAGATTAGGATTCCCAGGATACTGTCTTTCCTCCAAGAAGGATCGGAGAAAGGATTGTCAGCTAGTTCCTTAAAAGGACAGGTATATGCTCTGTCTATTCTTTTACACAAGTGTCTGGCAGAGGTGCCAGACGTTCAAGCGTTTACTCAGGCTTTAGTCAGAATCAAGCCTGTTTATAAACCTGTGGCTCCGCCATGGAGTCTAAATCTAGTTCTTTCAGTTCTTCAAGGGGTTCCGTTTGAACCTTTACATTCCATAGATATTAAGTTGTTATCTTGGAAAGTTTTGTTTTTGGTAGCTATCTCTTCTGCTCGAAGAGTCTCAGAGTTATCTGCCTTACAGTGTGATTCACCTTACCTGGTGTTCCACGCAGATAAGGTAGTTTTGCGTACCAAACCTGGTTTTCTTTCTAAAGTTGTTTCTAACAAGAATATTAACCAGGAAATTGTTGTTCCTTCTCTGTGTCCTAACCCTTCTTCAAAGAAGGAACGTCTGTTACACAATCTTGATGTGGTTCGTGCTTTAAAGTTCTATTTGCAAGCAACTAAGGATTTCAGACAAACATCTTCCTTGTTTGTTATCTATTCTGGTAAGAGGAGAGGTCAGAAGGCGACTGCTACCTCTCTTTCCTTTTGGCTGAAAAGCATCATCCGTGTGGCCTATGAGACTGCTGGCCAGCAGCCTCCTGAGACTATTACTGCTCATTCTACCAGAGCAGTGGCTTCCACATGGGCTTTTAAAAACGAGGCTTCTGTTGAACAGATTTGTAAGGCAGCGACTTGGTCTTCGCTGCATACTTTTTCCAAATTTTACAAATTCGATACTTTTGCTTCTACAGAGGCTATTTTTGGGAGAAAGGTTTTACAAGCATTGATGCCTTCCGTTTAAGGTACCTGTCTTGTTCCCTCCCTTCATCCGTGTCCTAAAGCTTTGGTATTGGTATCCCACAAGTAAAGGATGAATCCGTGGACTGGATACACCTTACAAGAGAAAACAGAATTTATGCTTACCTGATAAATTACTTTCTCTTGTGGTGTATCCAGTCCACGGCCCGCCCTGGTGATTAAGTCAGGTAATAATTTTTTGTTTAAACTACAGTCACCACTGCACCCTATGGTTTCTCCTTTTTCTTCCTAACCTTCAGTCGAATGACTGGGGGGTGGAGCTAGAGGGGGAGCTATATGGACAGCTCTGCTGTGTGCTCTCTTTGCCACTTCCTGTAGGGAAGGAGAATATCCCACAAGTAAAGGATGAATCCGTGGACTGGATACACCACAAGAGTTTTTTGCGGGGCATTGCCCCAAAGTAATCAGCTCTTTTACCTGGAAAAAAAAAATACAATACCCCCCCACATTAAAACCCACCACCCACACACCCAACCCTACTCTAAAACCCACCCAATCCCCTCTTAATAAAACCTAACACTAACCCCTTGAAGATCGCCCTACTGTGAGACGTCTTCACCCAACTGGGCAGAAGTGGTCCTCCAGACGGTCCAAAGTCTTCATCCTATCCGAGCAGAAAAGGTCCTCCTGACGGGCAGAAGTCTTCATCCAGGCGGCATCTTCTATCTTTATCCATCCGGAGCGGAGCTGGTCCATCTTCAAGACATCCGACGTGGAGCATCCTATTCTTTCGGACGACTAACACTAAATGACGGTACCTTTTAACTGACATCATCCAAGATGGCGTCCCTTCAATTCCAATTGGCTAATAGAATTCTATCAGCCAATCGGAATTAAGGTAGAAATCAGCCAATAGAATGCAAGCTCAATCCTATTTGCTGATTGGATCAGCCAATAGGATTGAACTTCAATTTTTTCTACCTTAATTCCGATTGGCTGATAGAATTCTATCAGCTAATCGGAATTGAAGGGACGCCATCTTGGATGATGTCACTTAAAGGTACCGTCATTTAGTGTTAGTCGTCGGAAAGAAGAGGATGCTCCGCGTCGGATGTCTTGAAGATGGACCCACTCCGCTCCAGATGGATGAAGATAGAAGATGCCGCCTGGATGAAGACTTCTGCCAATCTGGAGGACCTCTTCTGCCCGGATAGGATGAAGACTTCGGACCGTCTGGAGGACCACTTCTGCCCGGTTGGGTGAAGACGTCTCAAGGTAGGGTGATCTTCAAGGGGTTAGTGTTAGGTTTTATTAAGGGGGGATTGGGTGGGTTTTAGAGTAGGGTTGGGTGTGTGGTGGTGGGTTTTAATGTTGGGGGTTATTATATTTTTTTTATCCAGGTAAAAGAGCTGATTACTTTGGGGCAATGCCCCGCTAAAAGCCCTTTTAAGGGCTATTTGAAATTTAGTATAGGGTAGGGATTTTTATTATTTTGGGGGGCTTTTTTATTTTGTTAGGGGGATTAGATTAGGTGTAATTAGCTTTAAAAAATTGTAATTATTTTATTTTCTGTAATTTAGTGTTTTGTTTTTTCGTAATTTAGATAATTGTATTTAATTGTAGTTAGTTTAGGTAATTAATTTATAGTGTAGGTTTATTTTTATTTTACAGGTAAATTTGTCTTTATTTTAACTAGGACGTTATTAAATAGTTAATAACTATTTAATAACTATTCTACCTAGTTAAAATAAATACAAAGTTGCCTGTAAAATAAATATAAACCCTAAGATAGATACAATGTAATTATTAGTTATATTGTAGCTATCTTAGGGTTTATTTTATAGGTAAGTATTTAGTTTTAAATAGGAATTATTTAGTTAATTGTAGTAATTTTATTTAGATTTATTTAAATTATATTTAAGTTAGGGGGGTGTTAGGGTTAGGGATAGACTTAGGTTTAGGGGTTAATAACTTTAATATAGTGGTGGTGACGTTGGGGGCGGCAGATTAGGGGTTAAGAAGTGTAGGTAGGTTGCGGCGACACTTGGGGCAGCAGTTTAGGGGTTAATAAATAAAATGTAGGTTGCGGTGATGTTCGGGGCATCAGATTAGGGGTTAATAAGTATAAAGTAGGTGGCAGCGGTGTCCGGAGCGGCAGATTAGGGGTTAATAATATAATTCAGGTGTCGGCAATGTCGGGGGCAGCATCTTAGGGGTTAATAAGTGAAAGATTAGGGGTGCTTAGACTCGGAGTTAATGTTAGGGTGTTAGGTGTAGACATAACTTTTATTTCCCCATAGGAATCAATGGGGCTGCGTTATGAGCTAAACGCTGCTTTTTTGCTGGGTGTTGTTTTTTTTTCCAGCCGAATCTGCCCCATTGATTCCTATGGGGAAATCGTGCACAAGCACGTTTTGCCAGCTCACCGCTACCGTAAGCAGCGCTGGTATTAGGGTGAGATGTGGAGCAAAATTTTGCTCTCCACTCACTTTTCTGCTGCTAACGCCGGGTTTCTAAAAACCCGTAATACCAGCGTTGTCTGTAGGTGAGCGGTGAGCTGAAACTGCTCGTTAGCCCCGCAAGCCTTACCGACAAAAACTCGTAATCTAGCCGATTGTTTGGCCAGTACATGGTAAAAATACGTGGAAAATACATGTAAATACATGAAGTAACCAACCTAAATAGGTGAACTGTTACCAGGACTCCTTGTTCCCTGTACTTGATATGATGACCTGCAGCTTCAGATTTATAATTGGGGGGCCTATGAACTGCTCAGTTTGTTCACTTTGCTGCTGTTTTGATCATTTACCTTGTATAACAAATATCATCGCCATAACTATGGTACCAATATGACTCGTTTTGGGAGTGTGTACATAGATCCTGCTACAAAGATTTATATTTCATGACACCTGATAGTATTTTGGAGATAGTGGTGCCCTCTGAAAAAGGTGTTGTACACAACCCCATAGTCTATGCTATCATACCAGACCATTAGGTCATTTATGTACTACTGATTAATGTACATTTGTATATATTTTTTGCAATTGATTTGTTTGCATCCTGTTGGTATTAACTAAGACGTATATAGTGTCGCTAACAGACATAGATCCTCATGGATCACTACGATGGCCGATTTATGCACTTAATGCGCAGCTATCCTCTAGTGGAGGTGTTGTCCTGTTAGTAATTTTGGGAAATAGGTGCTCCTATTCATCATTTTTCCCTGTTATATTGGCATGTAGGTCTGCAATGTATAATACCCGTTTCTGAGTACTCTTATGGTTCATTTGTCTTTTTATGAATTTACAGATACCCTGTCTGATATGTGAATGCATGATCTGAAAAGCACTGTGGTTTATCATCTTTATTATGAGGTTATCTTTTTGATATATGTATAATAAAATGTTGTGCTAAAATCCCTGTCTTGTATGTAGTAACGTAATCAAGTTTCTACTTTATCTTTCTTAGCTTTGGTTTCTATGTCATTTTTAAGGGTCGGCACTACTCTCCTACACTACAAGGTTATCTAACCTGAGTCAAAAATGTTATACTCAGGTCGGTCTAAGAGTACAATTAAATTTATAAAGCCTGTCTCCCTCTTCACCTTTATATTCTTGCTACAAACTAAGTTCACTAGTGGACACTACCTTAACCTTCCTAATAGGTGAGCCAGTGGCTGTTCCTACTATACCTACATTGAGTAGGTTTCATTAATTATTTTCTTTTTTATATTAGATGTATTCAGATTTTACGATACATCCTCACAGTGCTTTTCCGCTTGTTTTGCATTCACGTGCAGTCTATGGGTCTTTGGGAAAACTTTTCCCTTGATTTATAATAATATTAATTGTTTTTTTTTTTACCTAATTGTGAACTGACCAAGTGTCTCTTTGCTACCTGTAAATATGGCTTTTGTTGTTTCAGATGAACAATGGGAGGTAGAATTGGGTGAATCTCTTCAGAATAACACTGTGTCTGATGGAGATGATACACTCAATATTTATAGTGCCTTTAAAAAGTACCGGAATTTAATGATAAAACAAATAAGAATGAGGGCTGAAAAAATTTAGCCTAGAAAATGATATTAAATTAAAAATAGTCCCTAGAGGACTACGTTTACATCTTGATCCAGGCATGCATATGAGGTATATTAATGAGGAATGGGAGAATTTTTTTGAGGCTTGGAATGATAGACTATCAGAATGTTTGCTTGATTTGATGCAACGTATGGTTGATAAATACAAAAAAATGTTGGATAAGATTAAAATAGAAATGGATGAAGCCCTCAGAATTGTGAATAATTTTGAGGGAGATTCTAAATTTTCTAAATTAAATGATGAAACAAAAGAAATTGTTTCTTAATTACAACAGCAAATAAAACAAAGGAAATGTAGAAAGTTAGGACGTGACCAAGACGATTACAAGAAAAATAAAGTTTATACCTACTTTTTGATAAGGAATTCATACGACTCAGGTACAGACTGCTCTGACGTAGAAGGGGATAGTAAATCAAAAAACGAGACCGTCAAGGTACAAGTAAAAAAGAAAGGAAACGTGGAGGAAGGAAAAGGAGTCGAAACAAAGATATGTCCCACAGAGGGACAGATGCCCAGAGAGAGGGGCAGATTCCAAAGGAGAGGAAGGGGTATGAGGAGAGGAGTTGAGAATGAGAACTCAAAGGGATTACAGAGGGGACTTTTAGGGGACTTTACAACAAATGTTAACCTGTTGAAAAAAGGCCTTTCCTTCTGTCCAACAAATGCCCTGGATTCATTTACAGTTATTAAAAGATCTTAACCTCTTTGCACGCAAAGTAGTGCTCTCTCATGTAATTAAGGGTAAATCAAATGTAGACACTATAGTTAACCCTAATGTCTTGACTTTAGATCAAGATGATCAAGAAACTGTGGCTGATTTAGTGCATTTGTTGGATACAAATTAAATCTCTGATGAACTTCCTGTAGCTAGCTTGTCAACTGCTCAAGAAGAAAAAAACTTACCCCAATATTAAGGTGGATTCAGGCTTAAAAAGAAAATCTGAATATATGCCTCCCCTTGCCCTTGTCCCTGCGGTGCAGTTATTTGTCAAGGAGGTTGAGAACGAAATCAATAAGATCTCATTTGATAAAATTACACAAGATCATTTAAAGTATGGGGAAAGAAGAGCACTTTTTGAGTTAATGAATAAATCGGGTATCATCATTAAGCAGGCAGACAAGGGGGAAAACTTGGTGGTTAGGGATGAAATTAATTATGTGAATGAGGTTAAGAGACAGTTGAAAAATAAGGATCAATCTCCTGCTACCACATAATCCCATAGCTTCAATACAAGCCAACCTACTCCACCTGCTTAATGATGCAAGGAAAGATGTAATTATTTATAAAAAGGAATGTGGTTATCTCTACACAAAGTTCCCTAGGGTTCCTGTTTTTTTACTGTATCCCAAAATTACATAAGAATCTAAGGGATCCTCCAGGACGTCCCATAATATCTGGGATAGGGAGTGTTACAGAGAACCTGGGGAACTATGTGGACAGACTTTTAAAACCTTTCCTCTTGACCCTAACCTCCTACGTAAAAGATACTAACGACCTCCTGAGAAAATTGGATGATTTAGAGGTAGAACCAAACACTCTACTTGTATCCTTGGATGTGGAGGGACTCTATTAATCCATACCTCACAAGTTAGACCTAAGAGCTGCTAGGTATTTCTTGGAAGTAGAGGCCCTATGTATAAAAAGCGCACTGAGTTTGTACTAGACCTGCTAAAATTTGTTCTAACAAATAATGTTTTCAGCTTTGATCAGAAATTCTACAGACAGATTAGAGGAACAGCAATGGGGGCAACATGTGCTCCATCATATGCTTGCCTCCATCTAGGCTTTTGGGAGATTTCTGTGGTGTTTGGTGACCTTCAGGACTGGATAGAGAAACATGTTTTGATTTGGTGCAAGACCATCTAAAAGACTCTGCACTTTTGTTGTGCGCCTGTGTGAAGTGTTGTACTTACGGGGTTGTCGGTATATTTATAAAAATCTTAGCAGTATTCTCCAAACAATGTGTGAGTATATGGCAGGGAATATATTTAACAATCTTTCTTTAGACTGAACCCACAATCAATATACTTCTACTAAGACAACAAAATTAATATAAATTTCTGAATTCTTTATTATTAGTAAATAACTATGAACATGTTGATACATAAATATTTGTAATAATTAGAATATGAGTCAATATTATATGCGTTAAAACAAAAACTATTTAAAATATGCTATGCAAAGCTCATGCAAAGTTACTTTTAAAAACCAGCCTTTCATTCAGAGCTGCATTTAAAATATTACAATGAGACCTAAAATAGCAGCTACAAACATTCAGCAATATGACTTACAGTTGAATTTTTACCCTGTTAATATAATGAGGTTCCAAAATCTTTAACAGCTCAATACCCCAGCAACACAATTCTAACAGTGCTAATTCAAACAATAGGACAATCTAAACATCAGAAATTGTATATATTATTTATGTAAAAACCCAATTCTGAGTTATCACTCTATAGTTGTATAGATAAAACAATTTAGCATCAAGGATATATATTTAACAATATACAGACTGAATATAAACTACAATATGAAACTGCTCCCTTTAAGTTTTTCCACTATATTTTAAACTACAGCTATTATGCATATATCTGTGTTAAAATATTAATTGCAACCCTCTTTCTTTTTATATATATACGTTACCGCAATGATCGAAATTGATAGTTCAGTTACCAAGGATTCCTGGTTTCATCTCAGAAAATATATAAGTACATTTTTGCAATCACTGAGAAAGGGTAGAACAGCTTGCTCAGAATGAATGTATTTTGGATGCCCAGCAGTAGATCATTCAAATCGGCAAAATCTGTGTCTTTTCTCTTTCCTGCATTCACTTAAATAAGTTTTTCACTAATTTATGAAACCATGGGAGTGGCCCTACGAGATCTGACCATCCCATTGGTTAGGTGGGATGTCTATTTGGATTGGCCCTCGGTCACCACGGAAACATATCCTTTTTTTTTTTTTTCCAACAGCTAAATCCTTTAACTGCTATACCGGTATCGCCCCTTAGGTGGCAGCAGAGATACAATCTAGCAATGCATTTAAACACATCTCTGAATATTAAAAAAAAAATTTTTAAATGTGTAATAATTGCCATAATTCCCTCATATTAATAAGTTCGCAATACCAATCACAGACGGGTAAGATCACATTACCTCGCTGGTCATTTTGATATGAAACATGTGTCTAACATTATTTATATTGAATAATTTATATTGCTAACTATTACATTTTTCGTATTAAACATGTTATATTTTACTGCATTAGTAAATTTCTTTTGTTAACATTTATATATTTTTTTTTTTATTCTTTTTTTATTAAAGAAACACAGGTACAAGGAGATATATATCAGCAATTACAAGGCATAGTTATAAGACATTAAAGAAATGCTACATACTAAACATCTGTATATTAACATTTGTGGTATAGTTGTCATTGAGCGTTACAGAAGAAGGTGGTATATTTCTCAAAGGTATATATGCACTATGCAAATCTGAATACAAAGGATTGAGTCTGTATAAAAGAGATCTGAACATTGAGAGGTACATAAAGGACTAGTCGAGTCCCATTTTATACTAAACCCGTGCCTCTTAATTTTTTTTATATATATTAACAACTAAGAACAGAACAAAACATACAACAAAACATACAACCAAATATTAACACTGGTGGTATGCCCAAAAGGGTATACTAATTCTCGTTGCAGTAGGTATAACAGGTAATATGCAGCTTTATAGAAGATGGAATATATGTATATGTGGTGCTCACAGCAAAGAAACCAAGTGACATTCAGTTGTGCATATATATATACGCATACATACACATATATACATACCCACACATACAAGTTGTTGTAGATGAAACTAATAAAGTGACACAGCAGGCTTTTATAATATGAGATGAGGTAAGCCAAGGCATGAAAAACCAGATGCATCATTCAATATGAAGAGAGGGGCAGCACTGAAAGATAATTAGCAGGAATGGTTAAGTAATGCTACTAATGTCTAGGCTATACTGTGGAAACAGAGACTGGGCAATCCCAGTATATTAAACACAAGTGATGCATGAGACTGCAGATAATTCTAATAAAGTAATACAGCATGCGTCTGCATATAGAGTAAACTGAAGTATATCAGAATAGAAAATACAAATGGCATCTGTAGTGTTTGTAAATCCAGGTGGTTTAAAAATATATCTGACACAGAGTCCATTTATACAGCAACTAACTACACACTTTATTTCCTGGTTCCTCACTTCCACAACACTGTCCCCGCCCCTGCTTCTTTGCAACAATTATATACATTTACAAGTCAGAGCACAAACCAGGAAGAAAGTATTATATATTATAATATCACAACAGACACCATATCTCTCCCTTACTTTAGATTAGAAACATAACAATTATATACATTTACAGGTCAGAGCACAAACTAGGAAGAAAGCATTATATATTATAATATCACAACAGACACCATATCTCTCCCTTACTTTAGATTAGAAACATAACAATTATATACATTTACAAGTCAGAGCACAAACTAGGAAGAGAGCATTATATATTATAATATCACAACAAACACCATATCTCTCCCTTACTTTAGATTAGAAACATAATATATAATGCTCTCTTCCTAGTTTGTGCTCTGACTTGTAAATGTATATAATTGTTATGTTTCTAATCTAAAGTAAGGGAGAGATATGGTGTTTGTTGTGATATTATAATATATAATGCTCTCTTCCTAGTTTGTGCTCTGACTTGTAAATGTATATAATTGTTATAATATCACAACAGACACCATATCTCTCCCTTACTTTAGATTAGAAACATAACAATTATATACATTTACAAGTCAGAGCACAAACTAGGAAGAAAGCATTATATATTATAATATCACAACAAACACCATATCTCTCCCTTACTTTAGATTAGAAACATAACAAATAAACTAAACATAAATATAACTATATATATACTATGCTTAATATCTAGAAATAAGACCAACTATATTTCACATAAAAGAGTTGCATGATGACATAATACATTACATGAAAACACATTATTTTTCATAGTTTTTAAGGTATTCAGGAGGTCTTCTATTTTCTCTGAGAGGGTATTTTCGATTAGTATCTAAGGACTGATCATATGCTAAGTTTTCTTCCCCCTCACTGCTCTCTGAGTTATTCATATTATCATCATGTTCTTGAAATAATTTGGGTATATCAGAATCATCATCTTCTGCATCAGATACTTCAGTGTCCTGTTCTTTGTGTAGTTTCTTGAAGAAAGAAGAGTTCCGAGTAATTGTATGTCCATTTCTTACTGCAGTGATCATTGATCCTTGAATTCTTGTAACTGTATATGGGATGACATCATATAAAGTATCCAACTTGTGTCGTCTATCTTGCCTACACAGGACTCTGTCTCCAACAGCAAAAGGAGCAGATTTGGTATGATAATATTTATCCGCATAAGCTTTCATCTTGGCTTTGGCATGACTGTCTTTTTGTATTAAGTCCTTGTTGAGTGTCTCTGTTAGCGAATCATTTATATCCGGAATTTTGACCTGAAGTTTGCGATTGAATAACAGCTCTGCAGTTGATCTGCCAGTAGTACAATGGGGAGTTGATCGATAGTCTCTCAGAAAAGAGTATAAATTTTGTTTCCATGGTCTACCTTGCGCTGTAGTTGCCCTTAGAAATTTCCCCATAGAACGCATGAATCTTTCAGCTTCTGCATTAGCTTGTGGCCACAAAGGAGTAATGCGCCTATGTTTAAATCCAAGATATGAAGCAAATTTATTAAACAGTACTGTTAGATGGGGGACCGTTATCTGTTTTAACAATTTTAGGAATTCCCAATAAAGAGAAAACTTTGTCTAAAACCGGAATAACAGTGACTGAAGATGTTGAGCTGATAACTTCTACTACCGGGTATCTTGAATATTCGTCTATAATCACCATCAAATAATCTCTAGTAGGTAATGGACCATAAAAATCTATACTCACATTACACCATGGTGCTTCAGGCAATGCAGACATTTTTAAAGGTTCTTTGTGAGCTCCTGGAGTTGTGGCTTGACACACAATACAATTTCTCACCAACTTTTCTGCTTGTTGATCTATTGATGGAAACCACACTTTTTCTCGCAATAAACTTTTCATTTTAACTATTCCTTGGTGACCTTCATGTGCTAAGGATAATACTTGCTGTTGTAAACATGTCGGAATGACTAGTCGATTACCTCGCAAGATAATACTGTTGTCATTATTCACTGAGAGTTCTTTGCTAAATCTTGCAAATGACTTCAACTCTTTTCCATGTATTTTGTCAGAATCAGCTGTGTACCATTTTCCATTCCGAACTAATACAGCGAGTTTTTGCAGTATAGGATCAGCTAATGTTGCTTGTTGTATTTCTTCTAAACTCAATGCTTTAGGTATAGCATGATTAGTAACAAAATTGATATATTCCTCTGCATCCATGGAACTTGGTGAACTTGTGAATGAATCTGTTGATATAGGATGTCGAGACATATAGTCTGCTGGGTTCTCTTTTCCAGATTTGTAAACCACAGTAAAATTATATGGTTGTAGTCTTAAACCCCATCTTTCTATTCTAGCGGGCGGTTTGGATTTTGGATTATTCCAGATCAACTGTAAAGGCTTGTGATCTGTGATCAGTGTGAATGGACAACCATATAAATATAAATGAAAGTATTCACAACTCCAAACTATTGCCAGAGCTTCACGTTCTGTTTGAGAATAACGTTTTTCCACATCATTTAAAGAACGGCTACCATAAGCAATTATATAATGCTTGCCTTTGTCTCTCTGCGCCAGAATAGCACCTAAACCAACAGGGCTAGCATCTACTAAAAGAATAGTTTGCCGTTGAGGGTTAAAATAGGACATTGTCTTGTCACTGGTCAAACTCTGTTTCAGTTGTTGAAAAGCTTGTTGTTCAGTTTCAGTCCAACGCCATGGCACACTTTTCTTTGTTAACTCTCTTAAAGGTGTGGCAATAGTAGAGAAATTAGGGATAAATCGAGAACAGTAATTTACCATCCCTAGGAAACTTCTGACTTCACTGGCGTCTATTGGAGGATTTGCATTCTGAATTGCTTCCACTTTCTTTGGGTCTGCTGATATGCCTTCAGCTGAAAAAACAAATCCATAAAATTCTAGTTTAGTTTTGTTAAATTCACACTTACTACAATTTAAGGTAAGTCCTTTCTCATGAAGTCGCTCAAAAACTGCTGTGAGATTTTTATCATGGTCCTCTTGAGTAGCTCCAAACACAATGATATCATCGCTGAAGTTTTTAACTCCTGGAATTCCAGATAATGTTTGCTGTATTGCATTTTGAAATACTTCAGCAGCAGAAGAGACACCAAAACTTAGGCGCTTGTATCTCCACAATCCTGTGTGTGTTGAGAATGTAGTTATATATCTACTTGTTGGATCCAATTCCAGTTGATGATAGCCTGATTTTAAATCAAGTTTGGAGAAAACTTTTGCCTGGTTGAGATCATGAATTATATCATCTAATGTTGGGGTAACGTGGCGCTCCCTGATAATGGCAGTGTTGGCTTGCCTCATGTCTATGCAAATTCTTACACTATTTGGGTCTTTGGGTTTTGGCATTGATACTATTGGGGAGACCCATGGAGTTGGCCCCTGCACTCTTTCGATGATTCCTTGTGTTTCAAGGTTCCTGAGTTCAGCATCAACCTTGTGCCTTAGATGAAATGGAATTCTTCTATGTGGTTGTATTACAGGTTTTATATGTGGATTAATATGCAGCTGTACTTGAAAATCTTTCAATTTACCAATGCCATTAAACAAATGGGAATACTGCTGTACTAACCTATCTGCTACAGATCCTGTGTCCTTTCTAGGTGAAATTGCATTCATAAGCTTTATAAGTCCCAAACTGGATGAAGTTTCAAAACTCAGAAGAGAAGAATTTTGACCCTTTACAACATAAAACATAGTTGCTCTTTTGTTGTGTTTAAATGCACATGTGGCTGTAAATTTACCAATGACATTAAGGGGTTTAGTTGATCCATATGCATATATATTTATTTTACTCTGTAATAACTGTGGTTGTGGTTTTAACATGTGAAATGTTTGTTCACCCACTAAATTGACAGCAGATCCTGAATCAATCAATGCAGTGATTTTAGTGTCATTAATGAGTACATCAACTTGTGGCTGAGTTAGGTTACACATGTTGTTTACTACAAATACATATTTGTCATCATTGTTTGAATATTGTCCTTTTTGATCAGGAGATCTGACTAGATTTACTTTCCACTGTTCTGATGTATGTGGCTCAGTATGTGATTGAGGTATTTGATACAGTTTTGTTCTGCATTGCTTTGCAAAGTGATTCAATTTCCCACATGCCCTGCATTGCTTATTCCTTGCAGGACAAGTCCCATTATGTGGATAGAAACCCCCACAGTTCCTGCATAACACACATGAGGTCTCTTTCTTTCTTGTGGGATGTACTGTTGAACTGTCTTTTTGAACTCTATTTGTAATAAACTGATCTTCAGTAGATCTATTTTCTATGCTTGCAGCTTGCCTGTCAGCAATTTCTAATGTTCTGCCATAATCAAGCAAATCTTTTAAAGATAGTTCAGATTGTCTCAGTGCATATTTCCTAAGTTTTGAAGAAGTGCAGCTTTGTATTATCTGTGCTTTAATCTCATTTTCAACATTAGAAAACTCACAATTCTTTGCTAGTAAACGTAACCTGGTTTGAAATGCATCTAAAGGTTCATCACCCTGTTGTGTTGCCTGTCTGAATGTGTATATTTCATACTGAGTGTTCTTTTTAGGGAGAAAATATGTTGTCAGTTTATCTTTAACATCATTGTATGAGTCAGTGGTTGCAGACAAGGTATCATAAATGTCATACACTTTTCCTCCAGCTAAATGAAGCAGTAAAGCCTTTTTTCTGTTTGCATCAGTAACATCCAAAGCAATAAGATAATTTTCAAATCTCTGAATCCATTTTAGCCATCTTGGGCCTACTGAGCTTAGTTCTGCATCAGAGTCAAACACAGGGAAGTTGTATTCATTACATGCAGCCATTCTTGTGTGTGTATTGCAGCAGGTTACTCACTGTTTGCTGAGACAAAGCAATAGGGTTCAAACATAATCCTCGTCGCCAAAATGTAGTGTTTGTAAATCCAGGTGGTTTAGAAATATATCTGACACAGAGTCCATTTATACAGCAACTAACTACACACTTTATTTCCTGGTTCCTCACTTCCACAACACTGTCCCCGCCCCTGCTTCTTTGCAACAATTATATACATTTACAAGTCAGAGCACAAACTAGGAAGAAAGCATTATATATTATAATATCACAACAAACACCATAGCATCCTACAATGTAAAAAAAAAAAAAGAGGCAGGATTGAGAAATCATTAACAAAATCTATAAGCAATAATACCAATGTCTAGCTTACACTGTGGAAACAAATCAGGAGTTTTCAGCATGGGAAGCTGGGCAACCTCAATATGTTAACTCTAAAGTATGTAACTCTAAGAAAGGGAAACCATATTTTCCTACATATACACATAGAAAGCAAAATGAGGTATCAGAGTATAAAATGCAAATTGTTTCATTCAATGTGATTATTGAGACAGCATTGATGGGAAGTGAACAAAATCTGCATTGCTGAATACTTGCTGTTGAATATTCAAAATAAAAAAAAAAGGATTGCAGGCATATTTTTTTATCAAGGTTGTAAGCAACCTGTCATAAGTCATACGTAAATGATGGTGCACTGCCATCTCTTTAAAGCAGTCCCTTATGGAAGTCCCAAACATGAGGGGGGTGAGTTAATACCCTATCTCTGCAAAGGATATCATCCAACTCCTACACGAGCAGGGAGAGAAATATGGAATGAGAAATATAGTGCATCTGTCCCTGAAAAGGTCCTGCAGAGCTTTACATCTTTTCTATCCAGACAGTCTGCCCACATGTTGCTCCACTGAAATGGTCTTGTAAGTTTATTACACTGAGGGTTCCTCTGAGAGCAGCCAGCTGCTAGTAGCTCAGGAGCTGACATCAGTAAATCAATTAGGCACAAGTCTGTTACGTTTAAACTGACCTCATGGCATGTTTCTGCAGTCTTAGGTGGGAGTCTCAGTGATCCAAGTGATATATCCTCTGAGCAGCCGTTATGAGAGTCCAATATGAGAACAGTTAGATTGTCAGCATACTTCACATAGCCATGCTGTATTGGGTACTCAGTAATAGAATTTTCCTTGTGATCTTCACACATGGTCATTATCGGTTTGGTGCCTCTCACAACTCCCTGAACTTCCTGGCATAACTCTGAACAGGCAGATAGCAATCTGTCCAGTGAAGGTGTAAACAGCATGGTCAGTTCCTGGATGAGGTTATCTTTGCACATCAGCATGTTGAATCCTACTTTGCATCCAAGAATATAGGAGGCCTCAGCTGCTGTTTATAAGATGGTGTAGGCAGTTTTACTGCTGTCTCTTCTCAGGGGCAAGGGCGTGATGTAGGGGCCCTTCACGCATCAGGTTTCAGCTGCAGCAAGTGCCCGCATAGATTAGGATGCCTGCTCAGCAAGAAAAGTAGCGTGGGTTAGCTGGTGGCAGCGATTAATTGCTTTTTTTTTTTTTTTTATAATTTTTTATTGAGGCAAAGTTTTTGGCATACATAGTAAATTATTACAGCATTGTACAGTTACAGTGTACATCCTTTGAAACACAGATTCAAAAGAAAAACATATATAGTAAACAATAACTTTTATGACACAAATATATAACCCCAATTGCATATTAGAAATGCATATGTAGTAAGCAATATCTTCTGACTACTTGGTAAGAATTAGCAAATTAAATGTTAGCTGTAAAAACTAATACAATTTAAGCAATAAAGACGTGCCAATAAGAAGAGCTAAGCCCTCTATTCCTTTTAGGAGGTCTCTCTTGGACCCCACTCCTTTTAGCATAATGACATTTACAGAGGACTACCTGATACAGATGAGACCACTTATGGATCCCATTGATGGGGCCTCAAGTTTTATCAATAATGTACCCCTTTATAAAGTGGAATTGACAAATATGAAAATCCCCAGTTTAAAATATACCGGCCACTCTTGGACCGCTGCTCACTAAGAACGACTAATAAGGGGTCTTGAGGGGAAAAGAATGAAAGGGTCACTATCGGACCCATTATTTGGAGTTAGAAAATATAATAAATAATAATGATAAGGAAACCATCCATGTCAAAGTTTTAAATGTGCAGCTTTAGAATATAAAATGTAATATCGTTCTAGGGGAACACTACTATGAAAACAAAGGAGGAACACACAGTAATATAAACTTTTAGGTATACATCCAAGACCTACAAATAAACAATCATTGATATGGTTACACTAATATATAAAACTTCCCATATCTCACAGATGTACATTTTTAGAGAACATTAGGGGAAACCAGAATGCAATGTAATGGCCCCTCTCACCAATAGGCTAGTACCTATGTGTATTAAAATTGACAGTCACTAGGCTAGTATGAGGATACGCTGACCCGGCCGCAGCCAGCGCACTCCCAGGGAAGGTTAAGTTATAGTGACTCTTTAAAAGACCCCGCCTATTATATAAGATGATCAGACTTCCAGTACACACCCATATGTTGTACAATATGTATGACTGTTTATGAGATCAGTTTAAATCGCCCCAAGCTTCCTCCTAGCAGTGAGGCATACATAAAAAAAAATACAAATGAGGTTCTAAATGTGAACAGAAACTGAATCCAACCAGAGAATATGGGTTAAAATGATATAGTTCTGCCCACTAGTGAGGTAGGGTGCATATCACCAAAGATGTTGAAAAGGTCTCTATAGCTAGGGGTTGGGTGATGTTAAGATTTTGTACTTAATATCTGCTATAGGTTAGTACTGTAGTATCTTAATATTGATGGACTTGTTCAAAATTAGTTATACAGTTGCTTGCACAGATATAGGGACTAATACTATTATGCATACATAGATACATACTCACACACACAGAACAATAGTATAATTACTGAAATAAATGAAAAAAAACCTTATAAATAGCTGATTACAATCTGATATTGCGAGACTTAAGTAGCCTATCGGGTACAAACGTCTTAGGAGGAGACAATCAGAGATCTCTGTGTAAAATATAATTAGCCAAGAGGAACTTCTAGTCTAAATCCAATGGTGCTCAGCTAAATTGAAGTGTAAACAGTATTATGGTTGGGGAGTATGCAAACCTGTGAATAGCGTAGAATAAAGGGAATGTATGTCTTAATGTTCTAAATCACTGAGTAAGTAGGTAACTATTATTCAGTTCAGGTTGAGAAGTACCTAATGCAGAGTGCAAGTAGCACAGTATATCCCATATTAGGGCCACAAAACAGTACTTGTATTACTCAAATGCTTTGAAATATGGGGAGGCTCTACACTGAGGTCTGTAACCTGGTGACCTTTCCATACGTAGTGGGCTGTGAGGAAGTTTGCCCCCTCCATAAAATAACTGATAATGAGCTGAAAATACTGCATATTGGGGCTCCCATAAAGCAATGTGTCGCAGCTTAAAACAATATTATCTGGCTACAGTCCATCTGTGTACTCTAGCTGTACCTGTTTGAATTTGTCGGGAAGCAACGCTGCGTCACTTTCACAAGGCCAGGAAATGTCACAGTTAAAGTCAATAATAAAGCAGAGCAACCTGCGTGTCCATGTGGTACTGTTCAAGCATTATATGCACCATGTAGAACAGAGATCTGTTTAAAAACAAAATGATAAGGGAAACAAACATAAACCCCCAAAAAACCATGTAGTTACAAAACAACCTTAAATCCCCGTAGATAACAGTAAATAACCCCAGTCACAATATGGTAAACATTCTAATCAGCCATATAAGTCCAGCATGTGTAATATTGAAGATAGATTAAACATAAACTAATCCTTGAAGAACCGCATAGTTAAACAATAACATTTTGGCAGATGTCTATGGTAGTATATAGATAGCCCCAGACAGAACATCGGCAGAGGATATTGTTCATATTGATAGGAAGGGTGAGTCCAGCGTGCATAAAAATATATCGATCTTTCTCAGCACGTCATGGGACAGTCCTCAAAAGCAGCATGGTACCTCACAAACCCTCTTATCCGATACCTGTTTTTTTTACCGTCTCTACGTTCTTAAAGGTTAGAGGGAGCACCCCAAGGTCCCATTTTGATAGTAAAAGAGCAGTATATAGTATGGTATGAAGAGGCAACCAATTTAAGGGAGAGCATATTAACTGCGCCTGTGAGTCCACACCAAGTAAAAAACAACCCTCAAACCTGGACTTCGTGCATACAGGTTTCCCGGTCTCCTGGGGTGCAGTAAAGATCGGTTGTCTCACCTCAGCTACATCCACGCAAGCACCCAAGGAATCAGTACAGCCTGACTCGTTATTGAAGCAAATGTCCAATCGATCCGTAGCTGCCATTCCGGTTCCAACCAAGGGGACGAACAACACGCTAGGTTCAAACGTTTCCACTGTTCTCGGCTCATTTAGGGCTCGGGTATTTGACGGTTCTGGAGCTCTTGTCTTGTCACTGGAAGTTGTAGATTGCTCATACAAGGGCTCCAAACTGGACCAGGAATTCCTACTCACAGGGCAGGAAATCTCTGTTTGATCGGTGGGGCAAAGGGTTTTAGCTCTGACCGCAACTGCCAGGTTAGATCCGCAACAGTTAATGCTGGGTGACTTAGCTATTCTTGCAGATGGTGCTGTCTCTGCGGATTGCGTAGCCAACAAGAGTTGACATAGATCTGCTGCTAAGTTTCGATAGGAGTCTTCCAAAAACTGAGTCATCTTGCCTTCCCATTTATCAATAGCTTCCATTGTGCCGGTCAGCACCAGATGTGTCAGCACTAACACTTTTAGGTTATAACTGAATTACTAAAGTGGATGGTTCCCTTCTGTAGAAAAAACAGCCGCCACACGGCTGCGATACCCCGCTGTTAGGCTGGGGGGGGGGTGCTGAGATCCAAATAGTGTCCGCCGCCACGGGCCTCAGCGGTCCAGTTCAAGAGCCTGCAGTCATGTAAACACCATACAAAATATTATCTGTATCCTCGAGTCTCATAGTATGTGTAGATAGTGGTTTTGTATTCGGATGGCTTGGTGTTATAAAGATAATCGACGGATTATCGTTATCATGTCAGGAGCTCTTAAAATTGCGACCTTCTATGGCCGCCGCCTAGACACGCCCCCCATTTGGAACACTTTAAGGGGAACAAATGGTATAGTGTCCCTTTATATTAAATGTTTTTTCCAAATAAAGAGGTTGTTCCGATATTGAAAAAATATTACCTTTTTTTTGCCTTGAGCTAAATTCCCTTACAATGCTTCATAGGAGAAGTCTTTCCTAAGTTGCTCCTTGGACTAACCAAGCCTCCTACCCTACTCTGAGCTAATCCCTGTATTCCTCCACAATGCCACACTTGGAACATGAGATCCTCCAAAAGACATCCTTATCCAAGTAAATGTATCATGACTCACTTCTTGGTAGAAGACCTGAAGGATACAAGGTTGATTACAATAAGCCTCTTTTTGCATGGTCTTCATGGGTTGACTACGCCCCTCCTCCTACCTAGAGCTAACCCCTAGGTACCTCTACAATGGAACATCTGGGGCACCTACAACATGCTCTTCTCCATGCTGTAAGTAATTCCTTGAAAGAAGACTGTAAGTAATTCCTTAAAAGGAGACTTGAAGAGTACAAGAAGGTGTGCAAAGCATCTCTTTTTACATGCTCACAGATTGACCCAGACTGTCCCACTCGCTTGAGATAACCCCTCAATTCCACAATGTCACACATGGGACATCAGGTCCTTTTTCTCCATGTATGTCTATCTTGAGTTTTTCCTTGGAAGAAGACCTGAAAGTTGCAAGGAGGGCAAAGTATCTCCTCTGCTTACCACTGAACAACTAATAACATTGCTATACTTAGTGTCTGGTCAAAAATGTTATGATAGTAATTTAAACCTTAACCTTCTATATATACTGTTAATAAATGTTTCAGTTATTTTTCTAAGCTCTTCTGAACTGACAATATAACATCAAACTAAATAGCATTTCCAAGAACTAAAGTGAGGTTTTAGAAGAAGGAACATAAAATTCACAGATATGTAAATGAGATCCAAATTTTCTATTGTGGATAATTTTATCTAGAAAACTGTACATTGTGTAGCAGATGGGTAAAACACTTTCAGAAATGTCCAATTGCATGTTTTGTGTCTGAGTCCTCCTGTCTTGTACGTAGAAATCAGGGAGATGGGAGATGGTAGCATACGCAGAGAAGAACCAGATGGAAGAGGATGGGGAAGAGACTGTCAGCAGTGTTATTGAATTAGTCTTAGATATTGCAGACAATCGTCCACTAAAGGTACACAGCCAACCAGTACTGAAACAAATCAGCAGAGGTAGAAATAGGATTATGTCAGTCAAAACATGGTGTCTTAAGGCATAACTCCCCATACTTCCCTCTGACAAGCGCAGTACTCTGAGGGAAAAACCGGACTTCAATATCCACTGAAGCACCAATCACTGAAGCACATCATACTTTAACCACCTCCAAAGGAGGCAAAGTTTAAACTGATATATATATACTGAGTGAGGTGGGTGTCATGAACCAAGCCTCCAGACGAAAAAGAAAAAGAAAAGGTCTGGGAGGCATTCTGCTAAGAAGGGCTGTGTGGGGATTTGAACCTGTGGCTCTGTGGTTGCTATTTCTGTTTGCTTACATGTTGAGCCACAGCCAGTTCTAGCAATAGCATGGATCTTAAAAGATCTGATAAATAACTATTTGCCTTACTTGTTATTACACCTGTGCAACACACAGGTGTTCTCAATTCTGGAATTAATCAGAACCAACCCTGTGCAAAACCTCCCTATTTAAGGATGGCTTTTAGTCTGCATTTTTGTCTTCACATTGGATCTGTTTTGTCAAGTCAGAACCTGTTTCCTGTATTTCTTTGGAGAAAGATTTCCTTTGCACCTGTTTACAAGGTATTACCAGGAGAAAGCCTTTACCTTTAAACCTGTTACCAATCTACAAGTTTGTTTCCTGCTTTATGCAATTCCTGCACTTGGCCATTGCCAGGAGAAAGATTTCCTTTGCACCTGTTTACAAGGTATTACCAGGAGAAAGCCTTTACCTTTAAACCTGTTACCAATCTTCAAGTTTGTTTCCTGCCTTGTGCATTTCCTGCACTCAGCAATTACAAGGAGAGAGACTTTACCTTTAAACCTGCTACCTGTTTACAAGTTGTTTTCTGCCTTGTGCAAATCTTACATTTCAGTTATTACCAAGAGAAAGACTTTCCTTTTTGAATCTGCATCTCTGCTTACTAGTTTTCTTTATTTTCACTCCTGCTGTATGTGGTCTTAACATACCTGAGTAGCATATTTAAATATTCTGCAAGTATTTGCTTAAACAAAGTATTTTGTTGTTTAAATAAATTTGTTTTCATTTTCAATCAGTATGGCTTCTACTAATCTTCCTTTAAAGCAACTGTTCCAGACAATGAGGCTCTCACATGATATCCTGAGACAGAACATGACAGTGGGTGGGGTATTTATAGGCTTTGAGGTTTGGGAAACTTTGCCTCCTCCTGGTAGGAATGTGTATCCCATCAGTAACAACTCATAGACTCTCAGCACCTGTATTTCAGTCATTGTTTCAGCTAAACTCCTTCATTTCTATACTGCATTCCAAAGCTATCCAGATATATTCCTAATTGCTTTTTTTAAGAGCTGTTTTGCAGAGCTCTTTCTTCTTGCTGCCACCCAGTTGCTCCGCCCACAGGAAGTCTTAACATTTCTATTTTATTTAGCCTAACAGAAAACTTATATTTCAATATCAGATGTCAATATTTCATAGTCATATCACATCAAAGTAACTTCCATATATCCATCTCACTATATTTCAAGGGATGTATTTAAAACTTTATAAACATTTATTTCCCATTCATATGATATGACTTATTTCATCCCATGTATCGTCCTGTGTGTGTCATCTCTTAGTTCCACCTGGAAAACAGGAAAGCATGTTATATATACATATATGGGTTATTTGAATTATTTTAAACATACATGGAAAACTGGCATTGTTCCCTTTGCAAAATGTATTTAATTCTATTTGAGTCACCTTCCCCCCAGCCGTATGTCTGCAATATGTCTTCCTTTGAAATCACAAAGAGTTAGGTGACAAATTTCAGAGGGCCCTTGAACACATTCCTTTCTCTCATCACCAAATGTCTTGGAGTTATAGTTCCTTTAGGAAAAAATTGTTTGTGTGCTTTACACAGCAGGAGGGTGTGCTTCAAAGCTTTGCTAACTTTCAATCATAATAAATGTGTATCCAGCTAACACTATTTGGCAAAGTTTTTTTTTTTTTTATAGTAAATAGAATTGTTGTTATCCCAAAACTTATGAGACACAAAATACAAATGGTTTTAGGGTAGATATAGGGGTCAGGGATCATCTGATAGAGATTTTAAGTTCACACCTCAGTGGGACATCTCTAGGGAACAGTCTTTGTTCTCAGATGTGGAATACATAGAGTGTAATGAATGAGCAAGTTCAGACTCACTATTTGATAGATTTCATAATTATCTTATATTATATGTATATATATATATATATATATATATATATATATATATATATATATATATATATATATATATGTATTTTCCACTGACATTTACAGATGCCCTGACATAATTCCCCCTTTCAAATTCAAATATATGTAGGACACATGTATTTGAATTGGACCAAAGTCAGTGGTATTCTGTGAGCGTCAACTGTATGCCTCATAGACCAGTCTTCTATGGAGCGAGTTCGTCATTTTTGAGCCCTTGTCCTCATCATTTAGGCATCTTTAACTACTGTCTTTATATGCATTTGGGGATATGACATTTTAGTCTCCCTCTATGACTTGTAGTTGGGACCTAGGATGACATGCCCGCAGCTGATTGATATGGACCCATTTATCTATGAAACTTTCATTTTTGGGGATCCGTATCTTATAGGCCACTGGAGATATTTTGTCAGTAATGACAAAACGACCTTTCCATGAGGGAAGAAATTTCTTCTCCCTAACCTGATCTCTTCCAAAGTTATAAAGATAAACTTTATCATTTATTTCATATTCCTTTTTGGATGTTTTGAGATCATAATAGGTTTTAGTGGCAGTTGCGGCTCTTTCTAAATTCCTTTGAGCAAATGCAAAGGCATATTGCAGGTGCTTTCTTAGGTTCTCCACATATTGATGTGTATTGGCAGCGTTTATCAAGTTTTGGTCTGATGTACGGTACAGCAGATGCTGAGGTAGAACCATTCTCCTACTAGTCATCAGTTCAAAAGGTGACATCTTGGTCGCACTATTTGGAGTTGCTCTTAATGCCATTAAGACTAGAGGTAGTTTTACATCCCAGTCTTTACCCGTTTCACTCACAAACTTTTTGAGGATTTTAACAATGGACTGGTTGTAACGCTCTACACCACCACTTGAGGCAGCTCTATAAGCAATATGGAGCTTTCTTTTAACCCCTAGTATTTTCCACATTTTGGTCATCACTTCGCTAGTGAAGTGGGTCCCCCGATCTGACTCTATTCTTTGGGGCAAACCAAATCTGGAAAATACATGGTTGATGAGCAATGCTGCACATGTTTCAGCACTATTGTTAGGTGCACTAATGCACTCTACCCATTTAGTGAACAGGCATGTCACGGTTAACATGTATTTGTTACCTCTTGATGATCTTGTTACTTGTCCCCCTCTTCTGCAATGGCGCTCTATGCGTTGGAACTGTGGACAGATTAAACAACCTTGACAGTAGGTTTGAACATCTTTCAACATGTGTGGCCAAAAAGCGTAGTCACGCAATATTTCGTACGTGAGTTTGGCACCACGATGAACAGATGTGGGAGCATCATGGGCATGTTGAAGCATTAGACCTCTGAACTTGGTGGGCACTACCCATTGCTGAATGCCAGTTTTGGAGGTTCTAATTAACAAACCATCCTGTAACTTGAATTGTGATTTAGATTTTATTAAAGGGACACTGTACCCAATTTTTTTCTTTTGTAATTCAGAAAGAGCATGCAATTTTAAGCAACTTTCTAATTTACTCCTATTATCAATTTTTCTTCGTTCTCTTGCTATCATTATTTGAAAAAGAAGGCATCTAAGCTTTTTTTTGGTTTCAGTACTCTGGACAGCACTTTTTTATTGGTGGATTGATTTATCCATCAATCAGCAAGGACAACCCAGGTTGTTCACCAAAAATGGGCCGGCATCTAAACTTACATTCTTGCATTTCAAATAAAGATATTAAGAGAATGAAGAAAATGTGATAATAGGAGTAAATTAGAAAGTTTCTTAAAATTTCATGCTCAATCTGAATCACAAAATAAAAAATTTGGGTACAGTGTTCCTTTAAGATTCTAAGATCTTCTTTGCCAATACAATCCTCTTTTGAGATGGGGTTGCTTTCAGGATCTTCTATGTGTTTATAGAAAATGCCTACAATGGGGTCTTCTTTTTGACTAGTGATCAGGTCCTCACTAGGGAAATCCTGACTCCATTGTACCAGGTTAGGCTCACTCTGTTGTTTGGTCTGGTTTCTGGTAATGGCTTCTACCTGAATTGCACCCATTAAATGGTCAATATTAAGGAGTTCTCCAGTTATGGCTCCTTGTTTGGCTAATGAATCCGCAAGGTCATTGCCTTCCTTATCCGGACCTAGAACCCTGGAATGACCCTTGGTCTTTTTCCAGTGTATGGTTAAATCATTGGATACCACCAGATTATCAATCTTGCAGAACAACTTGCCATGCTTGACTGGTTTGTTATTGCTTTTCTGCATGCCATTTCTTTTCCAAGTTGGCAGGTATTCAACAAAACTGTCACGCACATAATTTGAGTCAGTTATGATCACAAATTCATGAATACCATGTTAGTTCTGCAACTTGACTGGATCTTGGTCCAATGTTAAAACCTACAGATATATTTGGGAATCCATTTGCCCAAGTTATACCAATGCCAGCGACTAATCTGCGCTCATTATCAATAGTGGCATGGTAAGAACAACCATCAACATATACCCAAGGTAATGTTTGACAATGGTCCTCATTGTACATTTTATATGGGGAAAGCAATTGTTCCTCCAGAATATCATCTTCTGATAATTCTTCCCCAGGATCTCTGGCAGCACAGTCGTGGAGCTCAGCAAGCCCCTGTGCGACTGGATTCTTTTTATTCTGCTTGTAGCGAATTTCTAATGGCCAGCCTTGTAAGGAAAGAGTCCACGCTGTTATGCGGCTATTTGACAAATTCCCATCTCTTATTCTCTCACTCTGCAAATATAGCAAAGGCTGGTGGGCTGTTTCTACAATAATTTTCTCGCCCTGTATATAGCTGCGGAAATTTTGTAGAGCCCATACAGTAGATAAGAGGGCTTTTTCCGCAATCGTTAAACTTTATTTCTACTGGGGATAGATTTTTGCTCGCATAAGCAATGGCTTTGTTTAAATTATCATTCTTTTGGTATAAAACAGCACTCATGCTTACATCTGTGTACCCTGTTTCTAAGTAGAAAGGTTTACCACCTTCAGGGTATGCTAAGCAAGGTGCTTGTGTGAGTTTTCTCTTCAGCTCTTTGATGGCTGTCTCTTGAGACTCACTCCAGTGCCATTTCACATCCTTCTTTAGAAGAAGTAGTAGTGGTTTAGCTAACTATGAATTTGCGAGAATAATTCGTCATACCCAGGAATGATCTCAATTCCTTTAAGTTAGTTGGGTTTTTAGAATTTACTATAGCTTCAACCTTTTTCTTCTGAGGATTTAGCCCTTCAGAAGTAACTTCATGTCCCAAGAAGTTTACACGGGTGCGGCACCATTGAGCTTTTTGTAGGGATAATTTGACACCTGCCCTTTTAAGTTGGCTGAGGACGTGTTTAAGCTCTGCAATGTGTTTTTCAAAGTCTGTGCTTTTGATTAAAACATCATCAACATAAGATAAGTTCCCTCTTTGTAGTGCATCAGGCATAGCCTTATGCATGAATACAGCAAATTCATGTCCAGAATTTATGTATCCAAATGGAAGTCTCTGGAATGCATATTAGACCTTTTGGAAAGAGAATGCCAGCTTATACTGGTCCTCTTCATGTACCTTTATGGTCCAATATCCCTGTGCACAATCAATGGCAGTGAAAATTTTGGATCCCTGCATTTGTGCTAGGCACTGGTCAATGTATGGTACAGGCCAACCAGACATGTACACTCGTTTGTTTAGCTGTCTTAAATCAGCACACAAACGCCATTGTCCATTGGGCTTAAGGACACCTAGAATAGGATTATTATAAGAGCTGTGCACCTGTCGTATGATACCCCTTTCTTCCAAGTTCCTTATGATTTATGCAAGGGAGTCATATGAGGCTAAAGGAAGTCTGTATTGTTTAATAAAGACAGGTGGTGCATTGGGATCTGTTTGTATCCTTGCAATGTGCAAGTCTGTAGTACCACAGTCGTAAGAATCCCTAGCGAAAATATCCTTGTACTCCATCAGGAGTTCTCGCAGCTGTTGGCGTTCATCATCGCTGGAACAGCCATTAGCTAAGGATATTTGCTCTTCGACTATTTGCTGAAATCCTGGAAAGATTTCAGGTTGTCCTATTTCATAGGCTTCTTCCAACCTAGAGGTGAGATTCCCTTGATTATAATTTACATTGCTCCCATGACTCTGGGTATTGGGGTAATCTTGCTGTTTGATTGGCTGATCAAACACTAGAGAGGCTTCTTCAATTTTACAGATGCCTTCCTCTGAGCTGAAGGGATAAATAGACTGAATATTAAATAGACCCTCTGGCATAGATGCAAAGGATTGTTCTATTAATTGTTCGTCAGTTCAGTATCCTTCAGGGATCAGCCCAATTGCATTATTCTGGAATCCAAAAGTGTAACTTGATTCCAGTGCATATCCTATGGTAGTCCCCTTGGATAATGTTATATCCTGTGGGGTCATGTTATGCACAATAATATGTATTGGAACAGTTCCAATTTTCACCATAGGAGTGTAGGTTACTGTGAAGCCCAGATTTTGTATTCTATGGGAGAGGCAAATTAGTGTTTCAGAAGTTTTTAATTTCTGACCTCTCTTTACCTGTAAGGGTAAAAGAAATTTATCAGCCCCGGCAGGAATTGTAACATCGCTAGACACCTGCATATTCACAGCATATGGCAATTGCTGGTTTGATTTCAGGGCTGCATTTTCATCCTGAAATACTTCAGGGTCCCCCTTTAACCTGCTCCAGAGGCAAGAGTTAATCAAATCTATTTGTATGGCATATCTATGTAAGATATCATTGCCAATGTATATTTGATTATGGGGAGTATTTAAAACTAAAAACAGGTGCTTCACTGACTTATTTCCTATAGAGATAGATAATAAGCACTTAGCCATGATGTTATAGCTTTCAGACCTGTTATCCAGGTTGTGGACACAGTGGTCTTGGGGAGAAAGATATTTAATCACTTTAGGTTCAGCTATCTGCGCTAATAAACCTTCGCTTATATAGCTAGCTTCCTGTTTTAAGTTTATTTTAGCATAAATAAATAAAAGGTCATGCACTTGTATAGGGATAAATAGATCCTCTTTAACCCTCTCAATCCCTGTGAGGTATTGAGCGTGGCCTCCCCCCTTAGGGATTTTATGATCCCCCTTGTGGAGTGATATGGTTAATACATCGCCATCTACGGAAATATTCGCTATCTTTCCAGGCGAAATTTTAAAAGTATTACCATCAGAGCCATATAAAGGAGTCTGATCATCTATTTGTAGAATAGTGATTTCAGGTACAGAGTTATTCCTGAAATGAATCTCCACAGCATCTGTTTTCTCTTCCACCATGTGACAGCTATGTCGGGTGCGAGATATACCAGATTTTTCATAATTGATAGGCCTTTTAACTTGTGACCAAATTACATTATTTATGCAATCAATTATGGTGCTTAATCGCTTCAGGAGATTACTACCAATAATTAAACGATCAGTTGGCAGATCCACTATAATGACAGGGTGTCTTATGACCCTATTCCCCAATTTAAATTTTAACCAGGCCGTACCGTAGACTTTTAGAGAATCACCCCCAACTCCTATTAGAGAACCGTCAAATTCTTTTATTTTAGGTTTGTGGGGTGTTAGCTCATTTAGCTGTGTGTAGTACCTGTGGGCTAAAATAGTTGCCTGAGATCCGGTGTCAATTAATCCCATGATAGGGTTGGAGACCGAATCTTGCAGCTCAACTAATACATAATACCTTCCAGCATTTTCCACCATTTCACACATAAAGTTGGCGTTATCATACATCTGTGGGCTTCGCCACGTGTTACCTGAATTCGCTGTGTCATTCGATGCAGAGGAAACTTCATACCTACCTGTTTCCTCTATGACAGGGTCGGCTGGATTCTTTTGTACTGCATCTGTGGAAATAAGGTTAAGAGAGTGCTGCAAAGGAAGGGATTTGTTAATTTTTCGCGGATGAGGTTGCTTGTCATCACGGCTAAATCGTCCGTTTCCGGTCTGTGGGGAGAGAACATGATTAGTATCTTTAATATTTATTATTACATTTTGTATATCTCTCCCCTCCCTTTCAGGTGATACCGCAGTGTTTATGATTGTGCCTGTGGTCTACTGCTGACCACTGGATGTACCCCTAAAAAAAGTATTGTTCGGTTGCTGAGCCGTAAGTTTTTGACTCATATTAGCGACTTGTTCGCTCAACCGAATTAGCTGGGTACTAAGCTGATCTACTTGATTGTACAAGTTACCCCTACTCCTGGGCCTATTTCTTGATGCCCCATGATAATGATTCTTGGACCATTGGTTCCCCTCAGAATTAGAGCTGCTATTTCTATCCTGGCGTGGTTGCCCCTGGGGTTCAATTTGTTCTGCATTATTATTTTGGGGAGCATTATTTACTTGGGGTATCTGGTTATCCTGAGAATACATTTGCCGTTTAATGTATCTACCTTTGCGGGGGTACCCATTATTCTGTGGGTATTGTCTTTGGGCGTAATTATTCGCCTGAGTATGTCCCCCGCTTTGGCTATAGTCTCTCTGCGCCTCATCCCGTGTTGGGGGAGGGGTAGAGTTAAACCTCTGTGGAGATGGCCCGTTTTCTCTGGCCACTTCCGCGTAGGTTTTCTTTTTAGACTCCAAATTTAGGGGTTCAGGTGACACCCTATTTTCGGCAACTATTTTAGGATTGGGCTTTTTCTCCCTTTTATCCCCCTGTTCATTGGACTGCTGAATAGAGTATAATTTCGTACTAACTTTGATCAGCCATTCCAATGAACAGTTCTCTTCAAAATCTCTAGCTAAGTTGATTTTGATGGGTGTGGGTAGTGCTTCAAAAAATATATTCACAAACTCTGAACCTTCAAATATGGGATCATCTTCAGCCATGCTGTACGCATTCTTCAATATAGAAAGGAATTCGATTGGACTTTGATTCGCACTACATTTTAAACCATATACAGCTATTCTCGCTGCCATTTTAGTGCGATGTTGTCCGAATTCTTTTCTGCATTGTCATTTTGTTTCACTCCAGGAATGAATATTCATATCCTTTAGAGAAGCAAAGAATTTGTGATGTTTACTTTCAAATACCCAGGGTAGAAATTCAATTTTTAACTGCTCACTTGTAACACTCATTATAGATAATGCATTTTCAAAGGCCTCTAAGTGGTCAATTATGGAAGTAGCCCCCCCTTTAGAAAATGGGCGTACTGTATTCTTTAGGAATTTAATTATTGTGGGGGTGTCATACACTTTATTTGGTACATCACTGGATCTTACTGGGGACTTATTGTTTGAGCTAGAGTGCCTTTCATCTGAAGCGTAATAATTTTCTGGTCCCCCAGAGTTATGTAGTTGCCTAGGGGAAAAAGTTACCTCTGGGCCTGAATTAGGGCTATAGTTTGGGTATCTTTGTCTATCCTCCCACCTGGGATCTTGACTCTCATTTCTGTCCCAGTCCTTATAGCTGCTAATTTGTCTCTGTAATTTATTTATTGCCTGTTCGTATGCTTTTTCAGCCTCGTGATATCTAGCTTTTAAAGTTTTATTTTCATCTTGGCACTTTTTATATTCTTCTTCGAAAGCTTTAAAATCAGCCATTAATTCCTGATTATATTTATCTAAATCAGAAGCCTTTTGGCTAGCATGGAAAACCTCTGTCTTTGCCTGAATAAAGGCATCTTGAAATTCTCGTAATGAATTATTTTCATCAATTAGCCGCCCTAATTGTCTGTTCTGTCCTGCCATTTGGTTAGACATTTCACAGCTCAAATACATTAGGATCGGCCAAGTTTAGAAAATTAATTCATCACGTCCCCTAAGTTCCGTGCATCTATTAAGTTGCAGTAACATTTGGTATAATTCCCCATCTTCAAACCACATATCTTTAACTAAATCTTTGGCCTTATCTTTACACTCATTAATATACCTGGAGACATCGTCCCCAATATCAAGTCTAGTCATGATGTGATTCATGGCGTCTAATTTGAGCATTTTTTTCTGAATCACTTCATTGACGGAGGACCTTGGGGAGGATACAATTTCATCTTGCACAGAATCGCTAGCATTACTTTTTGCTGAAGACATCGTTATTTTAGTGTTGTACTTAATAAGATAAAAACGTTAATACAATTTTGACTAATAAGAGAGAGGAAAAAAAAAATATATCTTCAAAATATCAATTTTGAAATATGACAAATTAATATTTTTATTAATCTTGAAATATGAAAAATTTATATTTTTGATTAATTTTTCAAAAAATTAATTTTTAATAATATTTCAAAATATTAATATTAATCTTGAACACGAAAATCAATATTTAAATTTTCAAAAAATTTTTTTTTTATATTTTCAAAATATCAATTCGAAATATGACATTTTTTCCTCTCTTCTATAATAATTTCTATTTACCACAAATATACTATATCAATATGATAATTATTTATAATATCTCGCGCAATGCCTCCAAATAATATGTCAGTATATTTATACAAATCTTAGCAGTATTCTCCAAACAATGTGTGAGTATATGGCAGGGAATATATTTAACAATCTTTCTTTAGACTGAACCCACAATCAATATACTTCTACTAAGACAACAAAATTAATATAAATATCTGAATTCTTTATTATTAGTAAATAACTATGAACATGTTGATACATAAATATTTGTAATAATTAGAATATGAGTCAATATTATATGCGTTAAAACAAAAACTATTTAAAATATGCTATGCAAAGCTCATGCAAATTTACTTTAAAAACCAGCCTTTCATTCAGAGCTGCATTTAAAATATTACAATGAGACCTAAAATAGCAGCTACAAACATTCAGCAATATGACTTACAGTTTAATTTTTACCCTGTTAATACAATGAGGTTCCAAAATCTTTAACAGCTCAATACCCCAGCAACACAATTCTAACAGTGCTAATTCAAACAATAGGACAATCTAAACATCAGAAATTGTATATATTTATGTAAAAACCCAATTCTGAGTTATCACTCTATAGTTGTATATATAAAACAATTTAGCATCAAGGATATATATTTAACAATATACAGACTGAATATAAACTACAATATGAAACTGCTCCCTTTAAGTTTTTCCACTATATTTTAAACTACAGCTATTATGCATATATCTGTGTTAAAATATTAATTGCAACCCTCTTTCTTTTTATATACAGGGAGTGCAGAATTATTAGGCAAATGAGTATTTTGACCACATCATCCTCTTTATGCATGTTGTCTTACTCCAAGCTGTATAGGCTCGAAAGGCTACTACCAATTAAGCATATTAGGTGATGTGCATCTCTGTAATGAGAAGGGGTGTGGTCTAATGACATCAACACCCTATATCAGGTGTGCATAATTATTAGGCAACTTCCTTTCCTTTGGCAAAATGGGTCAAAAGAAGGACTTGACAGGCTCAGAAAAGTCAAAAATAGTGAGATATCTTGCAGAGGGATGCAGCACTCTTAAAATTGCAAAGCTTCTGAAGCGTGATCATCGAACAATCAAGCGTTTCATTCAAAATAGTCAACAGGGTCGCAAGAAGCATGTGGAAAAACCAAGGCGCAAAATAACTGCCCATGAACTGAGAAAAGTCAAGCGTGCAGCTGCCAGGATGCCACTTGCCACCAGTTTGGCCATATTTCAGAGCTGCAACATCACTGGAGTGCCCAAAAGCACAAGGTGTGCAATACTCAGAGACATGGCCAAGGTAAGAAAGGCTGAAAGACGACCACCACTGAACAAGACACACAAGCTGAAACGTCAAGACTGGGCCAAGAAATATCTCAAGACTGATTTTTCTAAGGTTTTATGGACTGATGAAATGAGAGTGAGTCTTGAGGATCCCAGTCCTACTGCCAGTTTCTGGAAGACACCTTCTTCAAGCAGTGGTACAGGAAGAAGTCTGCATCCTTCAAGAAAAACATGATTTTCATGCAAGACAATGCTCCATCACACGCGTCCAAGTACTCCACAGCGTGGCTGGCAAGAAAGGGTATAAAAGAAGAAAATCTAATGACATGGCCTCCTTGATCACCTGATCTGAACCCCATTGAGAACCTGTGGTCCATCATCAAATGTGAGATTTACAAGAAGGGAAAACAGTACACCTCTCTGAACAGTGTCTGGGAGGCTGTGGTTGCTGCTGCACGCAATGTTGATGGTGAACAGATCAAAACACTGACAGAATCCATGGATGGCAGGCTTTTGAGTGTCCTTGCAAAGAAAGGTGGCTATATTGGTCACTGATTTGTTTTTGTTTTGTTTTTGAATGTCAGAAATGTATATTTGTGAATGTTGAGATGTTATATTGGTTTCACTGGTAAAAATAAATAATTGAAATGGGTATATATTTGTTTTTTGTTAAGTTGCCTAATAATTATGCACAGTAATAGTCACCTGCACACACAGATATCCCCCTAAAATAGCTATAACTAAAAGCAAACTAAAAACTACTTCCAAAACTATTCAGCTTTGATATTAATAAGTTTTTTGGGTTCATTGAGAACACGGTTGTTGTTCAATAATAAAATTAATCCTCAAAAATACAACTTGCCTAATAATTCTGCACTCCCTGTATATACGTTACCGCAATGATCGAAATTGATAGTTCAGTTACCAAGGATTCCTGGTTTCATCTCAGAAAATATATAAGTAAATTTTTGCAATCACTGAGAGAGGGTAGAACAGCTTGCTCAGAATGAATGTATTTTGGACGCCCAGCAGTAGATAATTCAAATCGGCAAAATCTGTGTCTTTTCTCTTTTCTGCATTCACTTAAATAAGGCCTAGATTTGGAGTTTTGCGGTAGAAGGGCTGTTAACGCTCCGCGGGCTTTTTTCTGGCTGCACCATAAATTTAACTCTGGTATCGAGAGTTCAAACAAATGCTGCGTTAGGCTCCAAAAAAGGAGCGTAGAGCATTTTTACCGCAAATGCAACTCTCGATACCAGAGTTGCTTACGGACGCGGCCAGCCTCAAAAACGTGCTCGTGCACGATTCTCCCATAGGAAACAATGGGGCTGTTTGAGGTGAAAAAAAACCTAACACCTGCAAAAAAGCAGCATTCAGCTCCTAACGCAGCCCCGTTGTTTCCTATGGGGAAACACTTCCTACGTCTGCACCTAACACTCTAACATGTACCCCGAGTCTAAACACCCCTAACCTTACACTTATTAACCCCTAATCTGCCGCTCCCGCTATCGCTGACCCCTGCATATTTTTTTTTAACCCCTAATCTGCCGCTCCGTAAACCGCCGCAACCTACGTTATCCCTATGTACCCCTAATCTGCTGCCCCTAACACCGCCGACCCCTATATTATATTTATTAACCCCTAATCTGCCCCCCACAACGTCGCCGACACCTGCCTACACTTATTAACCCCTAATCTGCCGAGCGGACCTGAGCGCTACTATAATAAAGTTATTAACCCCTAATCCGCCTCACTAACCCTATCATAAATAGTATTAACCCCTAATCTGCCCTCCCTAACATCGCCGACACCTAACTTCAATTATTAACCCCTAATCTGACGACCGGAGCTCACCGCTACTATAATAAATGGATTAACCCCTAAAGCTAAGTCTAACCCTAACACTAACACCCCCCTAACTTAAATATAATTTACATCTAACGAAATAAATTAACTCTTATTAAATTAATTATTCCTATTTAAAGCTAAATACTTACCTGTAAAAGAAATCCTAATATAGCTACAATATAAATTATAATTATATTATAGCTATTTTAGGATTAATATTTATTTTACAGGCAACTTTGTAATTATTTTAACCAGGTACAATATCTATTAAATAGTTAATAACTATTTAATAGTTACCTAGTTAAAATAATAACAAAATTACCTGTAAAATAAATCCTAACCTAAGATATAATTAAACCTAACACTACCCTATCAATAAATAAATTAAATAAACTACCTACAATTAACCTAACACTACACTATCAATAAATAAATTAAATACAATTGCTACAAATAACTACAATTACATAAACTAACTAAAGTACAAAAAATAAAAAAGAACTGTTACAAAAAATAAAAAAATATTTACAAACATAAGAAAATTATTACAACAATTTTAAACTAATTACACCTACTCTAAGCCCCCTAATAAAATAACAAAGCCCCCCAAAATAATAAATGCCCTACCCTATTCTAAATTAAAAAAGTTAAAAGCTCTTTTACCTTACCAGCCCTGAACAGGGCCCTTTGCGGGGCATGCCCCAAGAATTTCAGCTCTTTTGCCTGTAAAAAAAACATACAATACCCCCCCCAACATTACAACCCACCACCCACATACCCCTAATCTAACCCAAACCCCCCTTAAATAAACCTAACACTAAGCCCCTGAAGATCTTCCTACCTTGTCTTCACCATCCAGGTATCACCGATCCGTCCTGGCTCCAACATCTTCATCCAACCCAAGCGGGGGTTGGCGATCCATCATCCGGTGGCTGAAGAGGTCCAGAAGAGGCTCCAAAGTCTTCCTCCTATCCGGCAAGAAGAGGACATCCGGACCGGCAAACATCTTCTCCAAGCGGCATCTTCGATCTTCTTCCATCCGGTGCGGAGCGGGTCCATCTTGAAGCAGGCGACGCGGATCCATCCTCTTCTTCCGTTGTCTCCCGACGAATGACGGTTCCTTTAAGGGACGTCATCCAAGATGGCGTCCCTTGAATTCCGATTGGCTGATAGGATTCTATCAGCCAATCGGAATTAAGGTAGGAATTTTCTGATTGGCTGATGGAATCAGCCAATCAGAATCAAGTTCAATCCGATTGGCTGATCCAATCAGCCAATCAGATTGAGCTCGCATTCTATTGGCTGATCGGAACAGCCAATAGAATGTGAGGTCAATCTGATTGGATCAGCCAATCGGATTGAACTTGATTCTGATTGGCTGATTCCATCAGCCAATTAGAAAATTCCTACCTTAATTCCGATTGGCTGATAGAATCCTATCAGCCAATCGGAATTCAAGGGACGCCATCTTGGATGACGTCCCTTAAAGGAACCATCATTCGTCGGGAGACAACGGAAGAAGAGGATGGATCCGCGTCGCCTGCTTCAAGATGGACCCGCTCCGCACCGGATGGAAGAAGATCGAAGATGCCGCTTGGAGAAGATGTTTGCCGGTCCGGATGTCCTCTTCTTGCCGGATAGGAGGAAGACTTTGGAGCCTCTTCTGGACCTCTTCAGCCACCGGATGATGGATCGCCAACCCCCGCTTGGGTTGGATGAAGATGTTGGAGCCAGGACGGATCGGTGATACCTGGATGGTGAAGACAAGGTAGGAAGATCTTCAGGGGCTTAGTGTTAGGTTTATTTAAGGGGGGTTTGGGTTAGATTAGGGGTATGTGGGTGGTGGGTTGTAATGTTGGGGGGGGGGGTATTGTATGTGTTTTTTTTACAGGCAAAAGAGCTGAAATTCTTGGGGCATGCCCCGCAAAGGGCCCTGTTCAGGGCTGGTAAGGTAAAAGAGCTTTTAACTTTTTTAATTTAGAATAGGGTAGGGCATTTATTATTTTGGGGGGCTTTGTTATTTTATTAGGGGGCTTAGAGTAGGTGTAATTAGTTTAAAATTGTAATAATTTTCTTATGTTTGTAAATATTTTTTTATTTTTTGTAACTTAGTTCTTTTTTATTTTTTGTACTTTACTTAGTTTATGTAATTGAGTTAATAAGAGTTAATTAATTTCGTTAGATGTAAATTATATTTAAGTTAGGGGGGTGTTAGTGTTAGGGTTAGACTTAGCTTTAGGGGTTAATCCATTTATTATAGTAGCGATGAGCTCCGGTCGGCAGATTAGGGGTTAATGTTTGAAGTTAGGTGTCAGCGATGTTAGGGAGGGCAGATTAGGGGTTAATACTTGTGACAGACCCTTCTGTCAGGACTGAAGGAGTTAATTGTGTTTAGCTAAGAAACTATTTTCTAAAGACAGAGTTGCTGGCCTCAGCTATTGTGTGCTATAATTACATTTAAGTAATAAACAGGCCATTGTTTAATCACCCTCAGAGAGCAGACGCTAGGTGATAAGACAAGCCAAATGTGTTTAAGTTGTTATCTGCCTAAGTAAAGTATTTAAGTAATGTAATTCTACTGTTTCATAAAAGGGCGTCTTCCCCTTTTTATCTAAATGTACAAGAGTCTTTCAACCCCCCCATCTGGGGTCAAACCTGTATAAATACTAGGCATCTAGCCTTTAATAAATGTCATTCTGTTTTAAACCTGAAACTGGCTGGGTTGTGAATTGCTGATTCCCTATGCAGGACATTGTTCATCTGGTATTAACCCTTGGTACACTGTTGGTACCGTAACATTGGTGGCAAGCGACGGAATGAACCTTATCGCCCAGAAGAGCAACTACACAAGCCAGTAACCTCAGGAAGAGGGGGATTATTACAATACTGACTAAGATGGAAAGAGTACCAGAGACAGAAGGAACCAATGGGCCCAGCATAGCAGACAGAACCCCCGCAGAAGCAAGCTTTGATCGGGCGGTTAAAATAAGACTGGCACATTATGGCCCCAACCCATCTGCGGAAATTATCGACCGGGTCATAGCAGCTGTGGAGGCCAACCTACTTCGCCAAAGCGGCGCTGCAGCAAACCCAGTGGAAAAGAGAAAAGTAAATTTTGCAGCTTTTAAAAACTTCCTGGAAACAGAAGGAGAGATTGATGGGTACCTTGCAGATTTTGAGAGGCAATGTGCACTACACAAGGTACCCGCAGAGGACTGGGTCATGATATTATCCGGAAAATTATCCGGCCGGGCCAGTGAGGCTTTTCGGGCCATTCCAGATGAGGAAGTCGGGGATTATAATACTGTAAAAGAGGCTCTGCTCTCCAGGTATGCGGTTACACCGGAGGCATACCGGAGGCGGTTCAGAGACACTGTTAAATTAACTGGAGATTCCTACCTTGAGTGGGCATGTAAGGTGCACCGCACAGCAGCTCACTGGATAGCGGGGTGCCAAGCCGTGTCTGGGGAAGAGGTGCTGCAGCTATTCCTGTTGGAACATTGCTTCGACAAGTTACCCGCAGGAGTTCGAGAGTGGGTTCGGGACCGTAAACCCTCCACCCTGCATGAAGTGGCTCGCTTGGCAGATGAGTATACGGATGCCCGCAAACTGGACACTTCTACCACTAAGCCCCCTGCTAGAGTGGAGTACAGACCCCCAGTCACCCCAGCAGCTGCCAGTTACCAACCCCCGGCGCACCGCTATACCACACGGCCTCTGGCCACGAACTACCCTCAGAGAGCCCGGTTCAATTCACGGGGCTACTCACAGCCTATTTGGTGCTTTGGATGTAAGCAACTAGGGCACAAAAGACCAGAGTGTCCCCTAAATGCAGCGAACCAAGCACAGTCCTGGAGAAGACCCGCCGGCGGAATCCCACGTAACTCTCAGCCTGCGGCCCGCTACGTAGAGGCGCAAGAATGCTGGAGCATCCTACATGAGGCAGACCTTGTGCAAGCTGCCCACCGGAATAACCGGCAACTGGTTAAAGTGAATGGGAAGAAGGTCAGTGGTCTACGGGATACTGGTGCTACCATGACCTTGCTTCAAAAGAACTTGGTGTCTGAGAAACAGTACACTGGAGACACTGTGGCTGTGAGGGTAGCAGGGGGCGATGTGTTCAGCCTACCTGTTGCCAGGGTACATTTGGATTGGGGAGTGGGCGCTAGACCTGTGAATGTGGGGGTCAAGAAGGACTTACCTGCTAATGTTCTTCTTGGAAATGACTTGGCTCCCCTTGTTTCTGCCTATGCTCCCATGGGTCCCGCTGATGTTAACCCTGTGACTACCCGTGCTCAGATCCGTGCAGCAGAGACTGACCCCCCTGCTGCTAAGCCCCAGGACGCTGAGCTCAGTAAATCTCTATCCGCTATTGATACGTGGAAGTCCCGTTACAATGCGCTGATGAAGGAGAAGAGGAGCGCAGAGGAAAAAGCACGTTTAGAACGTGAATCTCTGCTAGACAGGCTGCACCGACAGACTGCAGAAAACACCAGCTTGAGAGTGGGACATGAAACATTAAAGACAAACTTAGCGACACTGGAGGAGAAGCTGACGCTGGCTCATAGTGAGGTGCAGCAACTCAAGGGCACCCTATGTCAGTATGAAGGGATTGTGGATACCTATAAAGAGCAGGTACAGAAAACTCGTAAAGAAGCTGATGGGATTTTGAAGGACTGTTTAGCCCTAGTCTGGGCACTGAGGAAGTTGAACCCTTCTTTGTATGGACAGGAATTCTCTCTCATAACGGTAATACAGATGGATTGTCCTGGCAAACTGACATGCCTACCACCTCCTAGTCCGGTCATCCCCAGGTTGACCCGCCAAAGGGTCAAGCCGGGTCTGCCGGAGTGTTCCACAAGGGGGGAGATATGTGACAGACCCTTCTGTCAGGACTGAAGGAGTTAATTGTGTTTAGCTAAGAAACTAATTTCTAAAGACAGAGTTGCTGGCCTCAGCTATTGTGTGCTATAATTACATTTAAGTAATAAACAGGCCATTGTTTAATCACCCTCAGAGAGCAGACGCTAGGTGATAAGACAAGCCAAATGTGTTTAAGTTGTTATCTGCCTAAGTAAAGTATTTAAGTAATGTAATTCTACTGTTTCATAAAAGGGCGTCTTCCCCTTTTTATCTAAATGTACAAGAGTCTTTCAACCCCCCCATCTGGGGTCAAACCTGTATAAATACTAGGCATCTAGCTTTTAATAAATGTCATTCTGTTTTAAACCTGAAACTGGCTGGGTTGTCAATTGCTGATTCCCTATGCAGGACATTGTTCATCTGGTATTAACCCTTGGTACACTGTTGGTACCGTAACAATACTATTTATTATAGGGTTAGTGAGGCGGGTTAGGGGTTAATAACTTTATTATAGTAGCGATGCGGTCCGCTCGGCAGATTAGGGGTTAATAAGTGTAGGCAGGTGTCAGCGACGTTGAGGGGGGCAGATTAGGGGTTAATAAATATAATATAGGGGTCGGCGGTGTTAGGGGCAGCAGATTAGGGGCAGCAGATTAGGGGTACATAGGGATAACGTAGGTGGCGGCGCTTTGCGGACGGAAGATTAGGGGTTAATTATTTTAAGTAGCTGGCGGCGACGTTGTGGGGGGCAGATTAGGGGTTAATAAATATAATACAGGGGTCGGCGGGGTTAGGGGCAGCAGATTAGGGGTACATAAGTATAACGTAGGTGGCGGTCGGCAGATTAGGGGTTAAAAATGTTTAATCGAGTGGCGGCGATGTGGGGGGAGCTCGGTTTAGGGGTACATAGGTAGTTTATGTGTGTTAGTGTACTTTAGGGTACAGTAGTTAAGAGCTTTATGAACCGGCGTTAGCCCAGAAAGCTCTTAACTCCTGCTATTTTCAGGCAGCTGGAGTTTTGTCGTTAGAGCTCTAACGCTCACTTCAGAAACGACTCTAAATAACGGTGTTAGGAAGATCCCATTGAAAAGATAGGATACGCAATTGACGTAAGGGGATCTGCGGTATGGAAAAGTCGCGGCTGAAAAGTGAGCGTTAGATCCTTTAATCACTGACTCCAAATACCAGCGGGCGGCCAAAACCAGCGTTAGGAGCCTCTAACGCTGGTTTTCACGGCTACCGCCGAACTCTAAATCTAGCCGTAAGTTTTTATTTATGAAACCATGGGAGTGGCCCTACGAGATCTGACCATCCCATTGGTTAGGTGGGATGTCTATTTGGATTGGCCCTCGGTCACCACGGAAACATATCTTTTTTTTTTTTTTTCTTTCTCAACAGCTAAACCCTTTAACTGCTATACCGGTATCGGCCCTTAGGTTGCAGCAGACATACAACATAGCAATGCATTTAAACACATCTCTGAATATTAAAAAAAAAATTTATATTAATAAGTTCGCAATACCAATCACAGACGGGTAAGATCACATTACCTCTCTGGTCATTTTGATATGAAACATGTGTCTAACATTATTTATATTGAATAATTTATATTGCTAACTATTCAATTTTTCGTATTAAACATATTATATTTTACTGCATTAGTAAATTTCTTTTGTTAACATTTATATTTTATTTAGCCTAACAGAAAATTTATATTTCAATATCAGATGTCAATATTTCATAGTCATATCACATCAAAGTAACTTCCATATATCCATCTCACTATATTTCAAGGGATGTATTTAAAACTTTATAAACATTTATTTCCCATTCATATGATATGACTTATTTCATCCCATGTATCGTCCTGTGTGTGTCATCTCTTAGTTCCACCTGGAAAACAGGAAAGCATGTTATATATACATATATGGGTTATTTGAATTATTTTAAACATACATGGAAAACTGGCATTGTTCCCTTTGCAAAATGTATTTAATTCTATTTGAGTCACCTTCCCCCCAGCCGTATGTCTGCAATACGTCTTCCTTTGAAATCACAAAGATTTAGGTGACAAATTTCAGAGGGCCCTTGAACACATTCCTTTCTCTCATCACCAAATGTCTTGGAGTTATAGTTCCTTTAGGAAAAAAGTGTTTGTGTGCTATTTCACAGACTTTTCACAAACCACAAACTTAAGAGTTGGGAGGAACTAAAAGACTCGGGCCTAGATATCTCCTGGTATTTTTATATGCAACTCCGTCATTTCCTGGGGACATATAAACAAGCAAAACTCTTAACTAGGCAATTGACGATGCTAGAGAAACTTAGCTTACTCCCTGATAACCCGGGACACTTGATCACAATAATGTACCGAACATTAATGTCACATGAGAGGTCCCCCCTACCAACTTTTGCAGATCAATGGGGCAAAGAGCTGTGCTCATGCCCCACGGACAATGAATGGAAAAAAATCTTTATCACTCACACAAAGGCCTCAGTGTCTGCTAAAACAATCGAGTCCAACTACAAGTACCTGTCGCGGTGGTACCTCACCCCCGCTAGGCTACAAAAGATCTACAGACAAACTGATGGGAAATGTTGGAGAGGTTGTGGGGAACAGGGGACCCTTTCACACATATGGTGGAGCTGCCCATTAGTTGAGGCTTTTTGGAGGAATATTCTAGATATGATAGATAATAACTTACAGATCAAACTAAACAGGAGCCCCAATACTTTATTATTCCATAACCTCCCCAAAATTGCTGAAAAACCCAAGAGGCAACTCTTATATATACTGCTCAATAGCGCCAAGGCCCTAATCCCAAAAAATTGGAAATCCACAAACGTCCCCTCTATTTCAGACTGGTCGACTTGGGTTAGCAGGAATCTACAGTTGGAACGTTATAGGTATTGGAGAGAGGATAGAATAGAAATACATGAATACATGCTGGAACTTTGGAAGTCCATGAACACCTAAACACACAGGCATAGAGTATATGGTCTATTAGTGAAAACTACCACATACCACCTACCCTCCTGCTGCTCCCCTTCCTTTCCCTACTATCCCCCCCTCCCCTTAAGAGTGACAGACGCCCTCCCCCTCCCCCCCCCCACTTTTTTTTTTTTTTTCCCTCTTTCAATTCCCCTTCCCTCTATCTCTCTTTTGAACTGATTTATGCATTTATTTTTTTACATCTCTAGGTGTGCACTATAACACCAACAACTTGAAGAAAGCTAATTTCTGTTGTTATTGACACTGTTTTGTAAAAGACTTGGAATTTATTTTGGCAAACATACAATAATATGTTAATTTTTGCTGCTGTACGAACAGTAGCGGGCTCACATTGTAACCAGAGCCAAGTCTGTTATATTCATATTCTTTGTGTTAATAAAGATTTATAAAATTAAAAAAAAAAAAAAAGTGTTTGTGTGCTTTACACAGCAGGAGGGTGTGCTTCAAAGCTTTGCTAACTTTCAATCATAATAAATGTGTATCCAGCTAACACTATTTGGCAAAGTTTTTTTTTTAATAGTAAATAGAATTGTTGTTATCCCAAAACTTATGAAACACAAAATACAGATGGTTTTAGGGTAGATATAGGGGTCAGGGATCATCTGAGAGATTTTAAGTTCACACCTCAGTGGGACATCTCTAGGGAACAGTCTTTGTTCTCAGATGTGGAATACATAGAGTGTAATGAATGAGCAAGTTCAGACTCACTATTTGCTAGATTTCATAATTATCTTATATATATATATATATATAATATATGTATATGTATTTTCCACTGACATTTACAGATGCCCTGACAGGGTACTAGCAGTACCAGTTTTAATATATGCCACATATGACACAAGTAATCAAATACACAACAAAAGTGGACCTACAGTTGAGACAGGAACGCTTTTGGTAAGTGTGCCCTGTGACTGCAGATTTGAACCATACTCCTGTTTCTACCTTTTCACAGGCCACACATGTACTATTGTGGCATTTGTACATGCCCATCGAGGTCAACCATGAAGAATCTCTCCGTGTTTTGGAAGGGAGTTTGGTAGGAGCTACTCGGTTTCCTATGGTCCTGCTTCTTTTATAAGCAAATTTACAATTTTTGGATTATAGATTAGCCAGTCCATCATCAGCTCTTAGGATCGGGAAGTATCTCTTAATTATGTCACAAATTTGGTTATACTGTTCTGAGTATTCTGTAATAAACAGTAGATTATCAACCCCAAATCCCTGATTTTGGGCTGAAGAATCTTTTTTCTGAGTAAATCTAATCTGTTTAATTTGCTTACAGAATTCTCAGCAGAGCTTATTACATCCTTACGATAACCCCTTTCCTCAAGTCGTTTGGAAAATTTTAGTGACTCATGGTGAAATGTTACTTCCTCTGAGCAGTTTCGCCTCAGGTGAATGAACTGCCCCTTTGCAATGCCCTTAAAGACGCTCTTCAGATGGCAACTAGATGCGTGCAAAAGGGCATTGCCTGAAATCAGCTTTCTATAGACAGTAGTGGAAACATATTGTCCACAAGTGCCACTCAACGTTAGGTCCAAATAATTAATGCTAGAATGGTCCCATTCAAAGGTAAAACTGATCCCTAAATCATTTGCATTCAAGTATTGGACAAAAGTTTGTAGCTCACCCTGATCACCTCTCCAGATAAAAAGATCATCTATGAATCTTTTATACATAACTATCCTCGAGCTATAGGGGTTCCCACCCCCAAATATGTGTTCCTGCTCCCACCACCCCATGAAGAGGTTGGTGTAAGAGGGGGCAAATTTCACCCCCATAGCGGTACCACTTATCTGGAGGTAAAACACCCCCTCAAACTTGAAGTAGTTATGGTGCAACAAAAAGTTTGTCACCCTCAATACAAAGTCACAAAAATCAACATTATCCCCATGGTATTTCCTCATGTAAAAGGCTACTGCCAATAGACCCTTTTCATGGGGGATCGAGGAATATAGGACTTTCACATCCACTGTGAGCCATTTATAATCCAAATGCCATTCGATCTTGGAGACTATGTTGAGGATATGTTTGGAATCTTGCACCTGACTCCACAGATCCAACACCATAGGCTGCAAAATTAAATCGAGCCACTCAGAAAAGTCTTCAAGTAGTGATCCGCGATGTCTGTTTGACAATACCATGCTTGTTAAGGAATTGCTGGTTTGTTTGGCCTCTTTGTAAGCAGTATCCTTTGATATACTTTTTGGTTGTTTCCCACCCACGTCAGCATCTTTATTAGGAGAGACTCTGTTGTGTTGCTTCATGTTTAAAATTGTCACATGTTTGTTTCTCATGTAATAATGATACCACGTGTGTTGTGTATTAGTAATGTATCATATGTATAATAATAATGTGTGATACATGTAAATGAATGCTTCCGCTTGAGCGTTAACTGCGATAGAAGTTAGCTATTTGTGCTCGTCGAGTATTCACTCTCGCAGTAATCCGACAAGCGTAAAAAGTCCAAGTTAGAATATCATGTACACGTTCACACATTCCCCCATAGAAGTCAATAGAGAAAAAAACAAACACCCTACTAGCACACAAACCTGATCACATATTCTCAAGTGCTCTAACCCTAATATTTCACATTCCAAAGTTCTTCACATAGCAGAATATGTTCTTTTTATTCATAAATACATCTCATGTGTATCAGCATATTCAAGTATGAGCAAATGGATATTCAAGCCAAATTTATACTCACATTTGGTGACAGTACACGTATATACTAGTAGGAACAAGCTAGTAACTTCGGGTGTACCAGAAAACCCTCTCCTGGCTCCAGCGAGGTATACACGTACCGTCCAACTTCAGTGGCTCAAGTGTGATATAGTAATCGGTCAGACAAAAACAGGTGCTTCCACTGAGCTTGTGGTAAAATGGTTGTTTTAAAAACAAACAAGCAGTGGCTATAGCGGCCATATGCAATGTACCCCCTATCTATGCAACGCGTTTCTCAGCCTTAAAACTGGCCGTTTCCTCAGGCATAAAGCACCTTATAACAAACGATTCTTTTAAAACAAAGTCTCACCAATTAGTAAATTAGTAACGCCCATCATGGTTCTTGATTAATGATTAAATCCACAGCTGGCTAAGTCTCTTATACAATGCACATATAACAAAACAGAAACAAAACTTTTTCATATATATGTGATATACATTTAAAAAAACATCTCTATAGGAAACAATTATCCTACAATGTTACATATTAAAAACAATATAGAAACAATATTATAATTTTTAAAAAACAAAACATAATAGTCTTTGTATTCCACTTGGTAGTATGTTTATACTCATTTCTAGCGGTTTAAGCCCATTTTATCTTATTCATACTTGATAGATTGTTCTCTTTATTTAAACTTATGCTTACTGCTTTCTTTGTAATATTTGAATTCGTGTTTTAGATAAAGAATAATCCCTGATCTTTTTATAAAAATCTGATCTTTGTGAAAATACAATCTTACAATAGATGATAGTACTTAGTCCGTTTTTGAATGAGATCAGTGACTCCTTTTCTTAGTGGAACTGTTAACAGTGTAAGAAGTTACTCTTAACTAACCAAAGGATCTTATGTTAAAAGCTGTCCACGTCGCAAAATTAATATATACATATATCAACAATGGGCCCTGTGCAAACGAATTTCATATACCGTACTGTATATCTTTAAAATCCTCCAGAAACAGACAACCATACTACCTTCAACTATTTAAACCATCACACATTTATTAAAGAACAGATAAATAACAAGATTACATGTTACTGTTTACAAGGTTAAACACATAAAAACAATTTAACAGAGAAATAATACATAAATGAATATTACCCCGTTTGTTTCTTGTGGGAGTCCCGGTTACAGCTTGTTGGTGTTTCCCTTCCAAAGATGAACTCTAGCTCATTCTCCTTTCTCCTAACTTGTATACCCTTTAAGAATGCTGACCATATACTTTTGGCTCTATTCCAAATAAGGTGCTCTACACTATTGTAAGCTCTTGTTATCCACAGCAATCTTCTCTACCCATATATGATCTTAACTCTTGGTATTCGTAAACTGGCTACCTCAGCATTGCTCCATGCCTGATGTTTAAAATAGAAGAACATATTAACCTCTTTATAACTGTAATAACTGTAATAATACCGTCTCTCTAACTACATCTCTCTATAACTACAGTAATACTACATTTATACACATTAAAATCTTACAGTCCACCCCTTTGCTAGGCCTTATAGTGTAACGGTAAGGTTTAGCACATTACTCTATAAACTATTGTCTTTATACAAAATAAACATAAACAAAATAATTATATATTTAACAATAATTAACATTTTTAAAGTAAAATCGTACAATCGGATGTTGTAAAGTTCTTTTGTTCCCAAAATAATGTCATTGTCCTTGACTTTTATATTTTGCAAAAATAAACCTAAAAATAGATATTTCTTTGCCACATCTAACTCATTCTGTATAATATTGTAACATTAGACTGGACCTTTGTCTAATGCCATGTTAATACATGCAGGATCATAATGTTTATTTTGCTGTTGTTGATCATCTTCCAAAAATAGTTCAGTTACATACATTGACTTTGATACCACAATCACGATTTCCATTTTAAAGTTGTCTTGAGTCAAACCCAAAATACCCATGCAGTCCTCTGAAAATGCAAAAGAATTTCGTCCAGCAAAACCCTCCATAATCAGCCATAACAACATTAGGACATGGATTTTCCCAACTTTAAGATAGGTTGTCATCTTTTTGGTATTTCTTCAGATTCTTTCTAAGAAAAATCAAATGCAGTATCTGTTAATTCATATATTTTTAAAATTGTTTAATAATACCATTTAAAATAGTGTTTTGTTTTCTTATTCATTATTTCAAAGAAATAAAACAATAAGATTATCTTTATCCAAAACACAAAAAGAACAATTCATTTTAGGAACAAATGAGTGACTTTTTTAGAAATAAAATCTCATTATCATTACTAAAACTATTACATTATATTTCAAAAGGTCTAACATTTTGTCAAAATATGTTTTTATTTGAGCTTTACTCCTTACAATATTTTGAGCTACCAACATATTTACATTGTCAATATGCTGTGATACTCATTTTCTTCATAAAAAGAAAGAAAATTATCAGGTAAGCATAATTTATGTTTTTATCCAAATTTATATTATTGCCCCTTGTAAATTTGATGTAGCAATTGAAAGTAAAGTCCTTCCAAATGTTTTATTCAATCTACAAGTTATTACTTGATATGGCGTGACACCTGTAGTAGAATGTAGGATAGATCTTATGGTTATTGAACATAAAGGTAATGTTTTGCCCATGTTGAAAGTTTAATACTACAAATTTTAGTTTATAATTGTTTATAGTATTTATTACCCCTTTCTACCGCTCCTGATGATTGTAGTCTATAAGTAATTTATAATTGATGCTTAATTCCCAATGATTAATTAATTTCCTTGAAATATTTCCCCACTAAATGCAGGCTCATTATTATTTTCTACTACAAATGGCATTCCCATCTAGAGAAAAGCTCAAATAAATAACCTATGCAACTATAAAAACTACTTGATTTGTTTTTGGAAAAAAAAAAAAAAACTCAATCCATTTTGTGAATACATCTATTATCACTAAACTATACATGTATTCTTTCTAGTATTCTAGGTAAAAACCAACAAAACAAAATAATAAGATTTATTTATATTTGTATCCAAGGTTTGTCATGGACAAAAGTAAAAACCTTAATAATTATCGATTCGTATTAGCTGGAGGATTAATCTGCAGATAAGGCAAATATCTAGAATATGTTGAAAACAAAAACAAAAAATACAAAAACATTCTCTTTCATTGATGGCCATCATTACAAATTTTTCTGTATTTTGTCAAATATTCTATCTGCAGAATAATGTCCGCCTATAGGAAGCAAATTATATTTTTGAAAATTAATCTACACATTCTTAAAGAGAAAGTAAACTTTCATGTTTCAAATAGTGCATGTAATTTTAAACAACTTTCCAATTCACTTGTATCACTAATTTTGCTTTGTTCTCTTGGTATTCTTAGTTGAAAGCTAAACCCAGGAGGTTCATATGCCAATTTCTTAGACCTTGTCCACCTGTAATCTAAATGCATTTTTATATTTTTTTCACCACTAGAGGGCATTAGTTCACGTGTTTCATATAGATAACATTGAACTCATGCACATGAATTTACAAAGGAGACAGCTCTGATTGTCTAAACTACAAGTCTATCAAAAGAACTGAAATAAGGGGGCAGTCTTCTGAGGCTTAGATACAAATTAATTACAGAAGTAAACTTGTATAATTAAAACTGTGTTGGTTATGCAAAACTGGAAAATTGGTAATTAAGAGATTATCTATCTTTTAAAACTACAAAATTCTGGTGTTTACTGTCTCTTTAAGGAATACAACAACTGGAAATACAAACAACATATTTTATTTATTTAAGGACATTAAAGTTCCATTTTCTTCAGATTTTATAAATTTATCATTTGCCCATGATACTGGCATTGATAAAGGTTTCCCTGCTAAATGCCTTTATTTTAATATTACATAAGAAATATAAGAATTTTGCAATGACACCAAATTTGCTTTATTTTTATTTTATCTTTTTAATTTTATTTTTCTAATGTAATTGCAGAAATCTCAGGTTTCCTCATTGAACTCCCATAATTTTACTTGTTTTGCAGCCTTTTTAGCACAAGCATCAACTGTTATTTTGTTCATTATGTTCATCACTTTTAGTGTGAGCTTTTTACTTTAATTATTACATATGGCAATTTACATTTATTTAGCAAATATGAAATATACTTCAACAGATTTGTATGTACCAATGGTTTTTCATCATATTACTTAAAACCATTATATACATACAAATGAAGCATTGTCAGTGTATTAACCATATATGCACTATTATTATAAATGTCAATAGCCATATCTGCTTAGTGTTCCAATGTACAACAAACATTAGCCAATTTAGCATATTGAGAATAATGTATCTCACATAAATGCATATCTATTTTATCAGGTAAAATTATTGAAAAACCTGTATATACTTTACCATCCTTATGATAAAAAGAACCATCACAGTAAACATCTGTACCTTGCACCAAAATATATAAACTTGAATTGAGAGGAAAAAAATAACACAAAGTGTGTGGTTCACCTTCATATAGCAAACATGCTGGAAACAAAGTTGTTTCCTTTATTATAATGTCTATATTTCTTTTCATTAGCATCAGCACCCACTTTTAAAATTTTGCAGATTAAATTATACTGTTTCCTAGTTTCACAATTAAGCTCAAAGGAAAATGTGAACTTTGCAATAACACTTTTTGAAATCATGTTATGCAAAATGTTCTTATATCCAGAATACTGACAACAACTGTTCCTCACACAGGAATACTTTTCTTCAGTTATTTTCAAAAGGTCGTGATGCATAGGTCACTAGTCTCAATTTTCCATTTTCCAAACTTCTCTTGACACAGCACTGCAGATAAAGTCTTTTTTAAGTTCTCAAACGTTTTCTTTCTTTAGCAAGTCATACAAGGGTCCAGCCAAAACTTTAAACTTTGGAATAAAGTCTCTTTGGTATTGGAACAATCCCAAAATGATCTTAAAAACAGTCTTTGACACAGGTATGTTTAGTCTTTTTATGTCATCCCCTTTTGTTGATCTGGAGTCTTTCTTTCAGATGATATTGTCACTCCTGTAAAGTTCACTGTTGTCTGTAAAAATTGGCACTTCTTTATATTCACTTTTAGTCCAGCATTTGCCAATAATTTCAACAATTCTGTAGACAATTTAAAATGTTCTTTTTCTGTTTCTGTAGTACATACCAAATCATCAACATATTGCATAAGTGCTAATAGTCTTGACAATCTTGATAGAATAGTAGCCATCTTTTTATGGAAAATTGTTGCTGAATTGTTCAGGACCACAGGAAGACATAAACATAATGTGACCTTCTTTCCACTTGAAGAAAACTTGTATTGTGACTTTGGGTACAGAGGTACAAACCAATAACTGTTTTCTATATCAAGGCTTAAATAAAAAACTTTGTATTTGTAGGGATAAAGGAAGAAAATAGGAACTTCTCTGACATTTTGATGCCTAGGCAGATGTCACTGGATGTAATTTACCTTAATCAATTGTTAAACGCCAATTTCCATCAGGTTTCTGTACAAACTAAATAGTAAAATTAGTAACAGATTTACATTTTCTCAATACTCCTTGTTCAAGTAAAATAATATATAATTTGCTGTACATATGGCTCACTTTCCTTAATAATATAATAATAATAATATGGATATTGCTTTTATAGCTTAATGTACATTTCCTGTGATAAACTCCTCCTCTTGCAATTTCCCAAATCATATTTATGTTCAGCAAATGCATGTGCAAACTGCTGCAAAATATTTGTAACCTTAGCATTTGTATGTACAAGTAAACTTAACTTGTCATGTTTCTTTAGACTATAAACATAATGTGAAACAGAAATAACAATGTTTATCATTTGTATTAAACTATATTTTACCATTAGCATAATAAAGTAAAACATTATATTTTGTAAGAAATTTATAACCCAAAATTGACATTTCATCAGACAAATTCACTAAATATTCTTCTAATTCAAAATACCATTATCAATTAAATTCATATAATTTTTAGCTTTATAACATCTTTATATGAACCTTGAAAAACTTGCAACACAATTTGTTTTTCCCCCTACGAACAATGGATTAGATTGAGGTTTTGTGAGGTATAAATAATGAATATAGGTACACCAGTATTTATTAAAAATACATTCTATCATGAGCCCCCATTCACAACTCCTTTAAAAACTGGGCAACTATTTACATTACGTCTGAACCTCACTCCAGACAAGATTTGGAGGCAATTATCCCTTTTTACCCATTTTCAGAACTGGTAATTTTATTTGTAATTTGAATCAATTTAACTCTTTCCAGTTCCTTTTTTAGATTTTCCAATTTGTATCTAGTTTCAAATTGTTCAGCAGATGTTGCTACAACAGTATTATGTCTTTGTACAAATTTGGCATTAATATGTCTCCATTTTTTACAAAGATAATACTTCAATTTTACCAATATTTTCTTGTTAGAAATGATTTTAGTACATTCTCTGTTATCTGGGAATGGCTTTCCAACTGCAGACATTCTCTGTTTTATTCCCTTGTTAGTTTCATTACCCAACTCTGCTCTTTTTAGACATTCAATTATTTTGTTAAAAGTGTTACTTGAAAACACAGTCAAACCAACCAATTTTCTAATTTCTGGATTAATGCGGTTTAGTAACCCACGTTTATACATTTCATTGTTATGATCTGCCTCAGTATTTTCAGGCAAAGTTAGTTTATAAATTTCAAACAGTCTATCAGCAAATCCTTGCACTAATTCATTCTTTCTCTGCTTGCAATTTCTATATGATGAATGAGCATGCATTTCATCAATTCCTAATGTTTTTAGTAACTCATGCACTAACTGTTGTTTAACTCTTGGTCTAAGAAAAACCTCTGAAGGCATGCTTGCTTTTAATGCATCATCCATACTTGTTACAATGATATCAAATATATCATTATTTGTTTGCAATTCTTTGTGTATTCTTTCAAACTGTGATAACCTAATCATAACATCTAAGGGATCATCGCCTAATTTAAACTGTCCTAGTTCTTTACTTAATGTAGCAATTTCTGTGCTAGACAAAGACTGGTTAATTTTAGTACGTGAAATGAACTCTCCCTCTTCATCCAACTGTTCCTTAACTAGAATTGGTGCCATCTTTACATTCTCCACATTCTTTTTGTCACTTACATCTTCAACACACTTTGACTCTACAAAATTAACTGGTATTTTGCATGCAGCGATTAATGCATTTCTTTGACCCAGTTTTGTTTGTAAATCATTAATAATTTCATGACATTTAGAATGATCCTCAGGTACACACACTTGGCCTGACTGTTTTAAAACTTGTATTGCTCCATAAGCATCAAGTAACATTTGTTGTAAAGACACAATCTCTGCACTCAATTCTCTATTTGTCAACAAAGCTTCTCTAGTTTCCTGACTAAAAGAAACAGCTGAAGTATTTGCTAGAGTTAAAGATTCATTCCGACACTTCACCTCAGTTAACTGTCTTTGTAAATCCTGCAATTCTCCAGTTACTTTAGAATAATTCTCTGCTATTTTGTATGCACCAAACATTAATGCTTTCTTTCCCTCAGACTTGGAAAATATCTTATTGTCAATAGATTTATTAACATACTCTTGCACATTAGACCATGGATTAAAAACTCCTTCAATACAGTTTAAAATTGCATTCTGCTTTTTAACTGAAGCGATTTTTCCCAAAAACAGCTCAATAACCTTTTAACCTTGTGAATGTTACAAACAACTACTCATCTAAAGAATGCTAGCTAATTCTTCAGCACAAGTTATCTATCTCTCTTTAACAAAACCTAAAAATAAAGCTATCTGTTGTGAACACGAATCTTAACAAATCTCCTACCTGCTGCCGCCAAAATGTAAGAAGTTACTCTTAACTAACCAAAGGATCTTATGTTAAAAGCTGTCCACGTCGCAAAATTAATATATACATATATCAATAATGGGCCCTGTGCAAACGAATTTCATATACCGTACTGTATATCTTTAAAACCCTCCAGAAACAGACAACCATACTACCTTCAACTATTTAAACCATCACACATTTATTAAAGAACAGATAAATAACAAGATTACATGTTACTGTTTACAAGGTTAAACACATAAAAACAATTTAACAGAGAAATAATACATAAATGAATATTACCCCGTTTGTTTCTTGTGGGAGTCCCGGTTACAGCTTGTTGGTGTTTCCCTTCCAAAGATGAACTCTAGCTCATTCTCCTTTCTCCTAACTTTTATACCCTTTAAGAATGCTGACCATATACTTTTGGCTCTATTCCAAATAAGGTGCTCTACACTATTGTAAGCTCTTGCTATCCATAGCAATCTTCTCTACCCATATATGATCTTAACTCTTGGTATACGTAAACTGGCTACCTCAGCATTGCTCCATGCCTGATGTTTAAAATAGAGGAACATATTAACCTCTTTATAACTGTAATAATACCATCTCTCTATAACTACATCTCTCTATAACTACAGTAATACTACATTTATACACATTAAAATCTTACAACAGTACCTTTTGTAATATTCATATTTCAGTTCTATAATCGTTGTTCTGATCGCTACAAATGTATTCCTGCGTGCTCTATTTCCAGATGCCGTGATTTAAACGAGATCACGCGATTAGGGGTGACCTATGGAAACTCTAGTGACTGAAATAGTATACAAGGAATGCTGTGGTTACATCGTACTTAATGTTCAATGAGGAGTGTACATCCCGTTGCTAGTAGTCTGTAAATCTAATATATGTAGCGTGTGAAGTCAGTGCATCAATCAAGTTAGTCTCGACTATCTAAAATAGCTAAGTGGATAAAGTGTTTTAACCTAATAACAGTTGGAATGTGTGGGTGTGTTAACGGTCTGTGAACCAATCCTGTTAGTCTCAACTACACCTAATGTGAACCTATAATAGTTTAGCACATACAATGTTTTAACCTAATAAGGTGTGTTAAATGTACCAAGTAATAAAATATTATTAGATAATAGCAAAGTGACATCTCAAAAAAGGTACAAGTGTCTAACCCCCTAGACTGATGTCAAAGCAAGTTGGATAATACTATGTTCTACAATAATGATATAATCTCTAATGTAAGTATTAATCTGTGCTAATGGGTAATGAGAGAGTCTCTCTTGACAAATATACAACCAAATTTAATGGATCGTGATAAAAAAGTGATGTATAAAGGATGTAAGTGTAAGGAAACAGACCTAACTACGTGAAATACCTATACATATAGTTAAGGCTATATTTGTGATAGGGAGGTGATGTATAGCGAGTGTAAGTGTAAAACTAACACACGTCATTTAACCTGTATTCTACATCTCATGTAAACAGAGTGTAAGTGTAAAACTAACACGTCATTTAACCTGTATTCTACATCTCATGTAAACAGAGTGTAAGTGTAAAACTAACACATGTCATTTAACCTGTATTCTACATCTCATGTAAACAGAGTGTAAGTGTAAAACTAACACACGTCATTTAACCTGTATTCTACATCTCATGTAAACAGAGTGTAAGTGTAAAACTAACACATGTCATTTAACCTGTATTCTACATCTCATGTAAACAGAGTGTAAGTGTAAAACTAACACATGTCATTTAACCTGTATTCTACATCTCATGTAAACAGAGTGTAAGTGTAAAACTAACACGTCATTTAACCTGTATTCTACATCTCATGTAAACAGAGTGTAAGTGTAAAACTAACACATGTCATTTAACCTGTATTCTACATCTCATGTAAACAGAGTGTAAGTGTAAAACTAACACGTCATTTAACCTGTATTCTACATCTCATGTAAACAGAGTGTAAGTGTAAAACTAACACACGTCATTTAACCTGTATTCTACATCTCATGTAAACAGAGTGTAAGTGTAAACTAACACGTCATTTAACCTGTATTCTACATCTCATGTAAACAGAGTGTAAGTGTAAAACTAACACGTCATTTAACCTGTATTCTACATCTCATGTAAACAGAGTGTAAGTGTAAAACTAACACGTCATTTAACCTGTATTCTACATCTCATGTAAACAGAGTGTAAGTGTAAAACTAACACACGTCATTTAACCTGTATTCTACATCTCATGTAAACAGAGTGTAAGTGTAAAACTAACACGTCATTTAACCTGTATTCTACATCTCATGTAAACAGAGTGTAAGTGTAAAACTAACACATGTCATTTAACCTGTATTCTACATCTCATGTAAACAGAGTGTAAGTGTAAAACTAACATGTCATTTAACCTGTATTCTACATCTCATGTAAACAGAGTGTAAGTGTAAAACTAACACATGTCATTTAACCTGTATTCTACATCTCATGTAAACAGAGTGTAAGTGTAAAACTAACACATGTCATTTAACCTGTATTCTACATCTCATGTAAACAGAGTGTAAGTGTAAAACTAACACATGTCATTTAACCTGTATTCTACATCTCATGTAAACAGAGTGTAAGTGTAAAACTAACACATGTCATTTAACCTGTATTCTACATCTCATGTAAACAGAGTGTAAGTGTAAAACTAACACGTCATTTAACCTGTATTCTACATCTCATGTAAACAGAGTGTAAGTGTAAAACTAACACACGTCATTTAACCTGTATTCTACATCTCATGTAAACAGAGTGTAAGTGTAAAACTAACACGTCATTTAACCTGTATTCTACATCTCATGTAAACAGAGTGTAAGTGTAAAACTAACACGTCATTTAACCTGTATTCTACATCTCATGTAAACAGAGTGTAAGTGTAAAACTAACACGTCATTTAACCTGTATTCTACATCTCATGTAAACAGAGTGTAAGTGTAAAACTAACACGTCATTTAACCTGTATTCTACATCTCATGTAAACAGAGTGTAAGTGTAAAACTAACACGTCATTTAACCTGTATTCTACATCTCATGTAAACAGAGTGTAAGTGTAAAACTAACACGTCATTTAACCTGTATTCTACATCTCATGTAAACAGAGTGTAAGTGTAAAACTAACATGTCATTTAACCTGTATTCTACATCTCATGTAAACAGAGTGTAAGTGTAAAACTAACACGTCATTTAACCTGTATTCTACATCTCATGTAAACAGAGTGTAAGTGTAAAACTAACACACGTCATTTAAGATGTATTCTACATCTCATGTAAACAGAGTGTAAGTGTAAAACTAACACACGTCATTTAAGATGTATTCTACATCTCATGTAAACAGAGTATAAGTGTAAACTAACAGCTAGATTACGAGTTATGCGCGCTATAGAGACAGTAACAAACGCAACAAAAGTTGCGTTATTTAACCCTCTATAGCGCTGCCATTACAAGTTTTCAAACAGCCGGCTTGTGCGTGCGATATGGTTGTTTTAAGCTTTATACCGCACAAAATACAAGCGCTGTTTTGACGTGCTCGTGCACACTTTTCCCATTAGACATCAATGGTGAGAGCGGGTCAGAAAAAAGTCTAACGGAAAGAAAAGCTCCATAGTGCAGCCCCATTGATGTCTATGAGAAATAAAAAAATTACTTTTAAACCTAACACCCTAGCATAAACCCCACGTCTAAACACCGCTAATCTGCTGCCCCCGACATCGCCGGCACCTACATAATGTTATTAACCCCTAATCTGCTGCTCCCAATATCGCTGCCACTATACTAAAGTTATTAACCCTATTCCCCTGCACCCCAACATCGGCCACACTATAATAAATCTATTAACCCCTTTTCTGCCGCTCCCCGACATCGCCACCACTAAATAAAGTTATTAACCCCTAAACCTCTGGCCTCCCACATCACTACCACTAAATAAACTTATTAACCCCTAAACCGCCAGCCCCACACATCGCAACAACCTAAATTAAACTATATTTACCCCTAAACCTAACCCTAACGTAACCGTAACCCTAAACCTAACACGCCCTAACTTTAACATAATTAAAATAAAGCTAAATTAAACTTACAATTATTAAAGGGACATAATACTCATATGCTAAATCACTTGAAACTGATGCAGTATAACTGTAAAAAGCTGACAGGAAAATATCACCTGAGCATCTCTATGTAAAAAAGGAAGATATTTTACCTCACAATCTCCTCAGCTCAGTAGAGTTAGTTCTGTGTAAAAAGTTATACTCAGCTGAAGAAATGAACAGCAGCCAATCAGCATCAGCAGTGCTGAGGTCATGAACTCTTACTGTGATCTCATGAGATTTGACTTAACTCTCATGAGATTTCATAGTAAGCTTCCTTTACCTGATTGGTGAAATAATATGAGAGTGCACGAGGCTCATCCTTTCAGTTGTCCCGGGACAGACACACTAATATGCTGCTTAGAAATCCTTTACAATGGGAGGTGGCTACTGAGGATTTTTTGAGGTAAAATATCTTTCTTTTTTACATAGAGATGTTCAGGTGATATTTTCTAGTCAGTTTTTTACAGCTATGCTGCATCACTTTCAAGTGTTTAAACATTTGGGTATTATGGCCCTTTAACTAAATAATTCCTATTTAAAACTAAATACAAACTTACCTGTAAAATAAAACCTAAACTAGCTACAAAATAACTAATAGTTACATTGTAGCTATCTTAGGTTTTATTTTTATTTCACAGCTAAGTTTGTATTTATTATAACTAGGTAGACTAGTTAGTAAATAGATAATAACAATAGTTATTAACTCATTAATAATAATAGTTAAAATAAATACAAACTTACCTGTCAAATAAAACCTAACCTGCCTTATACTAAAACCTACCATTACAAAAAATAACAAACCCTAAAATTACTAAAAATAAAAAAACTACCATTACACAAAATAACAAACAAAATGATCTAAAACATTAAAAAATATTCCAATTCTAATTATTCCAATTCTAATTATTCCAATTCGTTAAAAAAAAAAAAAGCCTAGAATAAAATATCAAGGGCCATTAAAAGGGCCTTTTGTAGGGCATTGCCCTAAAGTTAACAGCTATTTTGCTACAAAACAAAACAAACACCCCCTAAGAGTTTACAAACCCCCACCCCCCAAACGTAAAACCTGTATGGGCATTGCCCTTAAAAGGGCATTTAGCTCTTTTCCTGCCCTTAAAAGGGCATTCAGCTCTTTTATGAAATGCCCAAGACCTAATCTAAAAATAAAAACCCACCCTAAAACGGGAAAAAAAAAACATTACTCAAAATAACAAGCACATTATCAAAAATAATAAAAGTTATTCCTATTCTAATACCCATTTTAAAAAAAAACACCCCAAAATAAAAGATCGAATCTACAATAAACTACCAATAGCCCTAAAAGGGGCCTTTTGTAGGGCATTGCCTTAAGTTAAACAGCTCTTTTACCTGAAAATAAAAAAAAAGTCCCACTAACATTACAAACCCACAAAAAAAACTATCTAAAAAACCTAAGCTAACCATAGCCCTGAAAAGGGCATTTGTATTGGCATTGCCAGGCGGCGAAGTCTTCATCCAGGCGGTGAGAAGTCTTCATCCAGACGGCCTCTTCTATCTTCATCCAGACGGCCTCTTCTATCTTCATCCAGGCGGTGAGAAGTCTTCATCCAGACGGCCTCTTCTATCTTCATCCAGGCGGCCTCTTCTATCTTCATCCAGGCGGTGAGAAGTCTTCATCTAGACAGCCTCTTCTATCTTCATCCAGGCGGCCTCTTCTATCTTCATCCAGGCGGTGAGAAGTCTTCATCCAGGCGGCCTCTTCTATCTTCATCCCGGCGGCCTCTTCTATCTTCATCCAGGCGGTGAGAAGTCTTCATCTAGACAGCCTCTTCTATCTTCATCCAGGCGGCCTCTTCTATCTTCATCCAGGCGGTGAGAAGTCTTCATCCAGGCGGCCTCTTCTATCTTCATCCCGGCGGCACGGAGCGGGTCCATCCTGAAGACATCCGGTTCGGAGCATCCTCTTCATACTGTCGCCGCCGTATACTGAATCTTCAATGTAAGGGACGCAATTCAAAATGGCGTCCCTTGCATTCCTATTGGCTTATTTGATTTGGCGATTTCAAATAAGCCAATAGGATGAGAGCTACTGAAATCTTATTGGCTGTTCAAATCAGCTAATAGGATGAGAGCTACTAAAATTTTATTGGCTGATTTGAACAGGGCATTGACTGTTTTGAACAGCCAATAGGATTTCAGTAGCTCTCATTCTATTGGCTTATTTGAATTTGCCAAATCAAATTAGCCAATAGGAATGCAAGGGATGCCATTTTGAATTGCGTCCCTTACATTGAAGATTCAGTATACGGAGGCGACAGTATGAAGAGGATGCTCCGCGCCGGATGTCTTCAGGATGGACCCGCTCCACGCCGCCGGATGAAGATAGAAGATGCCGTCTGGATGAAGATAGAAGAGGGCCCCATGGATAAAGACGTCTCGACACCTTTATGAGGACTTCGCCACCTGGATGAAAATAGAAGAGGCCGCTTGGATGAAGACTTCTCGCCACCTGGATGAGGACTTCGTCGCCTGAATGAAGATCATTAAAGCGGGACTTCAAAAACTGTAAGTGGATCTTTGTGGGTTAGTGATAGTTTTTTTTTTTTTGGGGGGTGGGTTTTATATTAGTTTAGGGTTTGGGCTTTTCATAAAAGAGCTAAATGCCCTTTTCAGAGCAATGCAAAAGAGCTAAATGCACCAATGTCAATACAAATGCCCTTTTCAGGGCAATGGTTAGCTTAGGTTTTTTTAGATAGTTTTTTTTTATTTTGTGGGTTGGGGGGGTTCGTAATGTTAGTGGGACTTTGTATTTTTTTCAGGTAAAAGAGCTGTTTAACTTAGGGCAATGCCCTACAAAAGGCCCTGGCCTTTTAAGAGCTATTGGTAGTTTATTGTAGATTAGGTTTTTTATTTTGGGGTGTTTTTTTTTTTAAAATGGGTATTAGAATAGGAATCATTTTTATTTTTAATAATTTGTTTATTTTGTGTAATGTATTTTTTCGTTTTGGGGTGGGTTTTTATTTTTAGATTAGGGCTTGGGCATTTAATTAAAGAGCTGAATGCCCTTTTAAGGACAGGAAAACAAGCTAAATGCCCTTTTAAGGGCAATGCCCATACAGGTTTTACTTTAGTTTTATTTTGTGGGTTAGGGGGGTGGGGTTTGTATATTGTTAAGGGGTGTTTGTTTTGTGTCAAAAGAGCTGTTAACTTTAGGACAATGCCCTACTAAGGGCCCACAAAAGGCCCTTTATAAGGGCCCTTGGTAGTTTATTCTAGATTAGGCTTTATATATTAGGGGTGGGTTTTTAGGAATAATTTTTATTGTTTTAGATAATTTCGTTTGTTATTTTTTGTAATTTCAGTGTTTTATTTTTTGTAATTTAGTTAATTGTATTTAATTAATGTCATATATTTAATTGTAGTGTAATGTTAGGTTTTAGTGTAAGACAGGTTAGGTTTTATTTTACAGGTAAATTTGTATTTATTTTAGCTAGGTAGTTAGTAAATAGTTAATAACTATTTACTAACTAGTCTACCTAGTTAAAATAAATACAAACTTGCCTGTGAAATAAAAATAAAACCTAAGATAGATACAATGTAACTATTAGTTATATTGTAGCTAGCTTAGGGTTTATTTTATAGGTATTTAGTTTTTAATAGGTATTATTTAGTTAATAATTGTAACTTTAATTTAGCTCTATTTTAATTATGTTAAAGTTAGGGGGTGTTGGGGTTAAGTTAGGTTTAGGGGTTACTAGTTTAAATTAGTTGGGGGGCTTTTGGTTTAGGGGTTAATAGGTTTATTTAGTATATTTCGTTGTGGGGGCTTGCAGTTTAGAGGTTAATAGGTTTATTATATTTGCGGCAGAATTAGGGTTAATAACTTTAGTATAGTGGGGGCGAAGATGGGGGCGGATGGCAGATTAGGGGTTAATAATATTGAAATAGTGTTTGCGATGCTGGAGGGCGGCGGTTTAGGGGTTAATAACTTTAGTATAGTGGTGATGATGTCAGGGAGCGGTGGAATGGGGGGATAATAATTTTTAATAGTGGCGGCGATGTCGGGAGCGGCAAATTAGTTAATAACTAATAATAACTTTAATATAGTATTTGTGATGCGGGAGGGCCTCGGTTTAGGGGTTAATAGGTAGTTTATGGGTGTTTAGTGTACTTTGTGACACTTTAGTTATGACTTTTGTGTAACAGTTTTGTAGCGTAAAACTCATAACTACTGCTTTTAGATTGTGAAATGGATCTTGTTGGTATAGGGTGTAACGCAAGCCTTTTAGCTTCACCTCAAAACTCGTAATGGCAGCGCTATGAAAATCCCATGAAAAAATGTAATTTTTACGTGTGCGGGACTGACGTTGCGTTACAGGCTAAAAGGCTTGCGGTACAGCTATACTGACAAGACTCGTAATGGCTGCGGTGCTGTTTTAACGCTGAAATTAAAGTTTAACAAACGCAAAACTTGTAATCTAGGTGTAAGTGAGATGCTAAAACGTAACTATATTCTACATCTAGTGGGAATATTGGGTGTGCGCAAAAACGGATTTGGCTTGAATATCTATTTGCTCATACTTATGCTGATACACACAGGAGGCGCCCCTCTGTTTTATGCTTTTTTCATAGTATTATCCGGATCCGTCTGTGAGGAGGAGAGCTGCCGTTGTGATTTGATCCCTTAAAGATTGTGCATATTATACAGTATTGGACTTTTTGGGACTCTGTAATTTATTGTAATTTTTTAATCATTATTTTTCTACTACTACACATATAGATGATTGAATTTTACTGGTTTGATATATCCTGTATAGTGTGTGCCGCCTTATATTTTTTTTGATTATATTTCTATACATATCTGGTGGTATTTTGGTACAATATATATTTTTACATATATATTGTCACGGATACCGGGCTGCCAAGGCTACCCCACCCCCCTACTAAGTTTTTTTACATTGTTTTTGGCCTTTTCATGACTCAAGGGATCTCCCAGACTCTTGCTGTCTCTTGTTCTACTGTTTGTAACTCATCATGGAAGAGCTGATCGCTTACTGCCTAACCCCCTTCCGGAAGGCCGGGCTCCTGGAACTACTGGCCGGCTGGATTACCCCTGACACCCGCTGACCTTTACCCCAGGTCCCGTCAGTGGCCCTTTGCCCCAGAGCTCCGCTGTTTTGGGGATTGGCACCCCCTAGCGAGGGCAAGAGGTGGGGTGATTGCCAGAAGGGTGCTCCCTTGGGAACTTGGGGTTTCAGACCCCCTCTACAACACTTCTCCCCTTGGCTTACCCGGTGTTCCTTTGATCCACTTCCCCCCCTGGTCCCCAGCAATGGATCATGTCGCTTTTTTGAACTGAAACACATTGGGGCCTGGAGCTCTCCATTGGTATCTGGGGATAGCCGCTGCTTCCTCAGGATCACCCCGAAACCACCACCTCTGTGTTGCGGAGACTGTAGGGGACTATGGATGCTATGGGGGGGGGGGGGCGCCAGTCTGTCTGGAGGGACAGTAATTATGGGGGGTTTTGGGGGTCAGATAAGACCCTTATCATGATGAGCTAGGTGTATATAAGTGTGTGTGTTTCACAATAAAGTCTGTTCATGTTTTCACCTAATACTAGTTTTGTCTGGTTATTTGGGTTGGCTCTGGCTATAATCACTTCTCTCCCCTCTATAGCTACAAGTTCCAGGTACAGGAAGGACTCTCTTAGCAGAGCTACCCAGTTGGGGTAGCCGGTGTCAATAACAACTGGTCGGCAGCGGTGGGATGCTTCCTTCTACCTGGAACACCCAAACCACCAACTAAGCCCTCTTCGGATGGAGAAACGGTACTCTGAGCTGACAGAGTACTCTTAAAGACTTACTGGAAGCTTGTGGGCAAGTGGCTGGCAACAAGTCAAAGGCAGCAATCATCGCTGAGCTAATGGAAGTCAATCAAGCTAGCAAGCAGGCTAGTGAGCCCTGCAGCAGCCGGGGCAGTGACTGGCCAAGCGAGGCATCCACATGGGGGACGGAAATGTCCGAGATCCAGAGATAGGTCCGGTGGTGACTGGCCCTCCATGAAACCACCCCACCACAGGAGATTAGCACTCAGATAATTGCTGACACTACCCACCCTAGAATGTTGGAGGTCCAGAAGTCTCTGGGGGGAACTGTGCCGGTCACCCGGGAAACCCCTCCTCCTCCAAAGAAGCTGCCTCATGAGGCTTACCAGGCCTTGAAAGAAGGAGACATGGAGATAGACAGATAACTCCAAGTTTTTGAGACACAGTGTGAACTGCAGGGCATTGCCAGTGCTGATAGTCACCCTTCTGATTGGAAAACTATCAGGGACAGCCTTGGATGCCTTCGAAGACATCCCCTCAGAGGACAAAAGGAACTATGATCGGGAAAAGGAACACATCCTAGCCCGATATGCTATCACGCCGGAGGCTCACCGGCTGAAGTTTCAAGGACTAAGAAAGAAAGAGGGGCAGCCTTTCATGGAGTGAGCGCACCAGTTCACCCGCTCCCTGGACTACTGGTTTGCAGGTTGCCAAGTAACCACCCTGGCTGAAGCCTCCCAGCTCATTCTTCTTGAACACTTCTTTGATCACTCCCTGCCGGAGGTACGAGAATGGTTCAGGGATCAGAAGCCTGAGACAATCGACCAAGCTGCCATCCTGGCTGATCAGTTCCTGGATGCTCAGTGGCAGGTGCAACCCGAGCCCCATCCAGTGAATCGCTACACTGCAGCTTTGGCTTGCCCAGGTATTCTCCAGTCCTGCAGGCACCACCCCACTCCTCCGGGCACAGCCCCCTCCGGAAGACGGGGATCTGGTGCTACAAGTGTGACCAGATGGGCCATGTTCAGTCCAACTGCCCAAGCAACCTGCCCAAAGTTCAATGGACAAGAGCACCCACTGGGCTCCAGGGCCTCCGCTCACTGCTTGGTGGCAGAGGGTCCCGCTAACCACACCGCTTGGACAGTGGAAGAGTTTGGGGTCCTACATGAGGTGGACCCCGTACAAGCAGAGACAGGTGACAACCGCCTGCACCACCACCAGGTTGTCTGGATCAATGGACGGCAGGGACTGCGGGACAGGGGAGCAACTGTTACCCTTATCCAACCACACATGGTCACCCATTTGGACCAGACACGGAGGTCCATTACAGTTTGTGTGGCTGGGGTTAAGGTGCCCTGGATCCCTACTGCACAGGTTCACCTGAATTGGGGTGCTGGCTCCCGTGCCGTGGAAGTAACAGTCATGGCCCACCTACCCACCGAGGTCTTGCTGGGAAACGATTTGGGGCACCTCACCTCCTTTTTCTACTGGATGGCCCCACTGATGCTTACCCAGTTACAACCCACCAGAAAGCCTAACGTCAGGTCACCGCACACAATCTGGGGACCCAGGTAAGCCACTACTCCCCGACTCCTACCCCGACAACTGACCCGATCTCCTGGGCGTCCCGCACAAACTTTGCCCAGGAGACATTGAGGGAGCCGACAGTTCCCTACTGTGCCCGGGAAGGGACTGACCCAGGGGGGCTAGGAGGGGACCGTTTGAGTGGGACTGAGAGCTCCTATACAGGGTTACAGAGGGGGGGAGGCAGGCAGATGCCCAAGCGCCAGCTGGTAGTACCACAAAAGTATCAGTATGACCTGCTGCACATAGGGCACAACATTCCTCTGGCAGGACACCTAGGGATCACTAGAACCCAGCACTGATTAACTCAGACCTTCTTCTGGCCAGGGATCACAGGAGACATTAGGCAGTACTGTTGGACCTGTGACATTTGCCAGAGAGAAGGCAAGATAGGGGACCATTCCAAAGCCTCCCTGCATCCCCTCCCCATCATCGACGAGCCCTTCAGCAGAGTGGCCCATTGACATTGTTGGTCCTTTGCCCCGTCCCAGTCCGTCAGGGAAAAAGTATCCTGACCATGGTAGACTATGCCACCCGATAACCGGAGGCAATCCCCCTGGCTAATATCCAGGCAGAGACGGTGGCCGATGCGCTGCTCCGGATATTCACCAGAGAACCATGACCGATGCCTACCCCATGCCACGGGTGGATGACCTCCTAGACCACATCACCCATGGTAACTTCCTGACCACCCTAGACCTCTGCAAGGGGTACTGGCAAATCCCACTGGAGCTGGAATCTGTTACTAAGTTGGCATTCATCAACCCATTTGGCTTATACCAGTTTAACATCATGCCGTTTGGGATGAAGAATGCTCCAGCGACCTTCCAGAGGATGGTAGATTGCCTCCTGGATGGCATCCAAGATTATGCTTCCGCATACCTTGACGACATTGAAATCTACAGCGATACCTGGGAGGGTCACCTGGTCAATCTAGGTACCATTCTGGACTGCATCAAGGTTGCGGGTGTGACGCTCAAGCCAGAAAAGTGTATGGTAGGGCGCTCGGAGGTCCAGTATCTTGGGCACCGAGTAGGCTGCGGGAAGAAGCTGCCAGAGTGGGCCAAGATTGAAGCAGTCACGAAGTGGCCAACTCCCAAAACCAAGACCCAGGTGTATGGTCTGCCCCTATCCTGGCCGCTCCTAACCCATCCAAACGTTTTTGTGTCCATACAGATGCCTCTGTTTGTGTTGGGAGCAGTGCTAAGCCAGGTGGATGAGGAGGGCCATGAACACCATCAGCAGGAATCTATTGCCCAGAGAAGTAGGCTACACGGCAGTGGAGAAAGAATAAAAACAGAACAAGGAGAGAGGCGCCGTATGTGTGAATCGATAACCAGCAAGAGGGGAGTACGAACAAGTACAGGGTACTCACATTCTGCAGTAGCACTCCAATGTGCCAATAGAAGCAGGCTGGTTTTCACAGCAGACCAGCTAGCTGTACAAGGCAGGATCAGGAATCCCTGGAGGAGCGAGGTCCACAGATAGCATAGAATGATGCACTCAGCAATGAGGGTGTATGATTAAAATTAGGTTTAATACACAATAAAAACAGTATTAAAAACAACAGCTCATGCTGTGTTGTGCACAAACATATCATGCAGCGCATTTCACGATGTGGACTATTCAATACTGGCCGGGGAGGAGCAATGGGAATGCTGATTGGGTGATTGCCGGAAGGGAACCTTGGGAACTTGGGGTTTCGGACCCCCTCTAGATAACACCTTTTTTTAGTCTTGGGTATGGGACAGTTTTCAATTGCCTCGATTTTGGCTGGTTCTGGTCTCTATTTTCCGCTGCCTTACCCGGTGGCCAAGATATTGGACTTTCACCATCCCTATCTGGCACTTGTCTTGGCAGATGGTCATACCTACCTGCTGTATCCTTTAAAAAAACATAGCTACGTGTTGGAGGTGTTCATTCCAAGACTGGCTAAAAATAACTATATCATCTAGATAGCGTAGGTAAAATCTTGCAGCCCATCGGCATGACCTTAAACTTGTACAGGCCGAATGGGATGATGTAGGTGTATTTGGGGATAGCCTTGGGGTGTGAGGGGATCTGCCAGTATCCCTGGCCCAGGTCCAGGGTTGATACCCTCCGAGTCGGTCTAATAGGTTGTCTACCCAAGGCATGGGGTAGGCATCAGTAGTGGTTTTCTGGTTTAGCCCACAATAATCAATACAGAACCGTTCTATGACCCCTAAAGCTAGTTCTTAGGGGATATGCTCTCTGATCACTTTAGGCACCCGGTAAGCGGCTTGACGTAAGGGGGTCTGCCCTGAAGTTTCTACATTGTGGTGCATTAGGTGGGTAACTCCAGGATGGGCTGAAAAGACAGGGGTTTGTTGCCGCAGTACTGTTAAAATCTGGGTTCTTTCTTGGTGAGTTAGTCAGGGGTCTAATTTGGGGAAGGTCCCTCTCGACTTGGGCTTCAGCAGAGAGGTCAGGGATAGCTCAATAATAATAATCCTCAGGGTAACTTATACAGTTTACTCGTCGAGATACGTTGGGTTGTACCGGGGACCCATGGTACTAGGTTTGGAGTGGAACAAGAGACAATTCTGTTGGATATTACAGAGCCCCCCACAATGATGCTACCCAATGGCCACCACAGGAGTACGTAGATTACCACAAAGTCTCTCTGGTACAGAGAAACGGAGACAACCGTGCTCACCACTTCCAGCCCGTTCGAATAAATGAACGCCTAGCTGAGGGGCTCCTACCCTCACACTAAGCAAGAAACATACTTTGCCTGCAATCCGGTCCATGGATCACATGGTGGATATAAGGGTTGCCGGCGGTTAAGTTCGCCAGGTGCCTATAGCCTGTGTGCACCTAGACTGAGGCCCACCTCCTGACAGACTCTACCCTAAGAGATTACAGAGAAAGGGCAGACTCAGGAGAAGTAGGTCCCTATTTCGATCAGATAATTTGGAAGAATAACTTGCAATACCGCTCCACACAAAGGATATTACAGCCGTACCCCGATTGCAGCTAATTGTACCCACAATATATTGCCCTAACTAATTTTCCTTTTACCACGAAGCCCCACTAGCTGGACACATGGGAGTCTCATGGACAGAATACAGGCTAACTAAGACTTTCTTTTGGCCGGGCCTATCCTGGGATGTCAAATATTGCAGGATCTGCGACATATGTCAGCAGGTAGGCAAACGCCAAAATGTCCCTGAAGTACCCAGTCAGCCCTTGCCCCTAGTAGGAGAACCATTCCGCCGTGTAGCAGTGGATATAATTAGTGATGTCGCGAATTGTTCGCCGGCGAATAGTTCCCGGCAAACATAGCTTGTTGGCGTTCGCAACGGCAGGCGAATATATGCGATGTTCGATCCGCCCCCTATTCGTCATCATTGAGTAAACTTTGACCCTGTATCTCACAGTCTGCAGACACATTCCAGCCAATCAGCAGCAGACCCTCCCTCCCAGACCCTCCCAGCTCCTGGACAGCAGCTATTTTAGATTCATTCGGAAGCTGCATTCTTAGTGAGAGGAGGGACAGTGTAGCTGCTGCTGATTTAATAGGGAAATTGATAGCTAGGCTAGTGTATTCAGTGTCCACTACAGTCCTGAAGGACTCATCTGATCTCTGCTGTAAGGACAGCACCCCAAAAAGCCCTTTTTAGGGCTAGAACATCAGTCTGTTTTTTTTTTTTCCCTGTCTAATCTAATTGCAGTTGCCTGCCTGCCTGCCAAGCCACTTGCCCAGTGCCACCACTCATATCTGGTGTAACAGTAGTGTAAATTTAAAAAAAAAAAAACTTTTTTGACTGTGAAACATCAGTCTGCTAGTGTAATCTAATTGCAGTTGCCTGCCTGCCAGCGTGTGTGCCAGGCCCACTTGCCCAGTGCCACCACTCATATCTGGTGTAACAGTAGTGTAAATTTGAAAAAAAAAAACACTTTTTTGACTGTGAAAAATCAGTCTGCTTGTGTAATCTAATTGCAGTTGCCTGCCTGCCAGCGTGTGTGCCAGGCCCACTTGCCCAGTGCCACCACTCATATCTGGTGTAACAGTAGTGTAAATTTAAAAAAAAAAAACTTTTTTGACTGTGAAACATCAGTCTGCTAGTGTAATCTAATTGCAGTTGCCTGCCTGCCAGCGTGTGTGTCAGGCTCACAGCGTATACTGTGCCCACTTGCCCAGTGCCACCACTCATATCTGGTGTAACAGTAGTGTAAATTTAAAAAAAAAAACTTTTTTGACTGTGAAACATCAGTCTGCTAGTGTAATCTAATTGCAGTTGCCTGCCAGCGTGTGTGCCAGGCCCACTTGCCCAGTGCCACCACTCATATCTTGTGTAACAGTAGTGTAAATTTAAAAAAAAAAAAAACTTTTTTGACTGTGAAACATCAGTCTGCTTGTGTAATCTAATTGCAGTTGCCTGCCAGCGTGTGTGCCAGGCTCACAGCGTATACTGTGCCCACTTGCCCAGTGCCACCACTCATATCTGGTGTAACAGTAGTGTAAATTAAAAAAAAAACTTTTTTGACTGTGAAACATCAGTCTGCTAGTGTAATCTAATTGCAGTTGCCTGCCTGCCTGCCAGCGTGTGTGCCAGGCCCACTTGCCCAGTGCCACCACTCATATCTGGTGTAACAGTAGTGTAAATTTTTAAAAAAAAACTTTTTTGACTGTGAAACATCAGTCTGCTTGTATAATCTAATTGCAGTTGCCTGCCTGCCAGCGTGTGTGCCAGGCCCACTTGCCCAGTGCCACCACTCATATCTGGTGTAACAGTAGTGTAAATTTAAAAAAAAAAAACTTTTTTTGACTGTGAAACATCAGTCTGCTTGTGTAATCTAATTGTAGTTGCCTGCCTGCCAGCGTGTGTGCCAGGCCCACTTGCCCAGTGCCACCACTCATATCTGGTGTAACAGTAGTGTAAATTTAAAAAAAAAACTTTTTTGACTGTGAAACATCAGTCTGCTTATGTAATCTAATTGCAGTTGCCTGCCTGCCTGCCAGTGTGTGTGCCAGGCTCACAGCGTATACTGTGCCCACTTGCCCAATGCCACCACTCATATCTGGTGTAACTAGTGTAAATTAAAAAAAAAAACTTTTTTGACTGTGAAACATCAGACTGCTTATGTAATCTAATTGCAGTTGCCTGCCTGCCAGCGTGTGTGCCAGGCTCACAGCGTATACTGTGCCCACTTGCCCAGTGCCACCACTCATATCTTGTTTAATAGTAGTGTAAGTGTACATTTAAAAAAAAAAAAAAACTTTTTGGACTGTGAAACATCAGTCTGCCTTTTTGTGTCAGGCTCACAGCGTATACTGTGCCCACTTGCCCAGTGCCACCACTCATATCTTGTTTAATAGTAGTGTAAGTGTACATTTAAAAAAAAAAAACTTTTTGGACTGTGAAACATCAGTCTGCTTTTTTGTGTCAGGCTCACAGCATATACTGTGCCCACTTGCCCAGTGCCACCACTCATATCTTGTTTAATAGTAGTGTAAGTGTACATTTAAAAAAAAAAAAACTTTTTGGACTGTGAAACATCAGTCTGCTTTTTTGGGCCAGGCTCACAGTGTATACTGTGCCCACTTGCCCAGTGCCACCACTCATATCTTGTTTAATAGTAGTGTAAGTGTACATTTAAAAAAAAAAACTTTTTGGACTGTGAAACATCAGTCTGCTTTTTTGTGTCAGGCTCACAGCGTATACTGTGCCCACTTGCCCAGTGCCGCCACTCATATCTTGTTTAATAGTAGTGTAAGTGTAAATTTAAAAAAATAAAAACTTTTTGGACTATGAAACATCAGCCTGCTTTTTTGTGTCAGGCTCACAGCGTATACTGTGCCCACTTGCCCAGTGCCACCACTCATATCTTGTTTAATAGTAGTGTAAGTGTACATTTAAAAAAAAAAAACTTTTTGGACTGTGAAACATCAGTCTGCTTTTTTGTGTCAGGCTCACAGCATATACTGTGCCCACTTGCCCAGTGCCACCACTCATATCTTGTTTAATAGTAGTGTAAGTATAAATTTAAAAAAATAAAAACTTTTTGGACTGTGAAACATCAGCCTGCTTTTTTGTGTCAGGCTCACAGCGTATACTGTGCCCACTTGCCCAGTGCCACCACTCATATCTTGTTTAATAGTAGTGTAAGTGTACATTTAAAAAAAAAAAAACTTTTTGGACTGTGAAACATCAGTCTGCTTTTTTGTGCCAGGCTCACAGTGTATACTGTGCCCACTTGCCCAGTGCCACCACTCATATCTGGTATAACAGTAGTGTAATTTTTTAAAAAAAACTACTTTTTTTAACCGTGAAACATCAGTCTGCTTGTGTAATCTAATTGCAGTTGCCTGCCTGCCAGCGTATGTGCCAGGCTCACAGCGTATACTGTGCCCACTTGCCCAGTGGCACCACTCATATCTTGTTTAATAGTAGTGTAAGTGTACATTTAAAAACAAATGACAGGCAGAGGCAGGCCACCTCGCAGGTGCCGTCATGGTCGTGGTGCTGTGATTCCCTTTGGCCCTAGAATAATGCCCAGTGTTCAGAGGCCACGTACCATGAACTCGAAAAGTTCTGAGGACATAGTTGACTTTTTAACACAGGACACCCAATCTTCTATAGCTTCCGCTCCGAACCTTGACGCACCATCCTCCTCCAGCTTATCTTCGGGCACCTCTCAAGTTACCACTCGCCCGCCTGCCGCCACCACCAACACTAGCACCACAGCCGCTTCACTTGATCTGTCAGAGGAGTTATTTACACATCAGTTTGAAGAAATTAGTGATGCGCAACCATCATTGACAGAGGATGTAGATAACAGTGATATGTCTCAGTCAGGCAGCATTACAGACATGGACGTACGGTGTGATGATGATGATGTTGTACCCGCTGCTGCTTCCTTTGTTGAGTTGTCAGATACAAGTGAAGCGGTTGATGATGACGATGCGTCCGTGGATGTCAGGTGGGTGCCTGCTAGAAGAGAAGAAGAACAGGGGGAAAGTTCAGATGGGGAGACAGAGAGGAGGAGGAGGAGACGAGTTGGAAGCAGGGGGAGGTGGTCGCAAGGAGCTTGTGGCACAGTCAGACAGCATGCATCGGCACCCGGGGTCAGCCAGACAGCACGCCAATCAACGCATGCTGTTGCCACCACCAGAATGCCGTCATCGCAGAGCTCAGCAGTGTGGCATTTTTTTGTGTGTCTGCCTCTGACAACAGCGATGCCATTTGCAACCTGTGCCAAAAGAAACGGAGTCGTGGGAAGTCCAACACCCACCTAGGTACAACTGCTTTGCGAAGGCACATGATCGCACATCACAAACGCCTATGGGATCAACACATGAGTACAAGCAGCACACAAACTCAAAGCCGCCATCCTCCTCCTGGTCCAGCATCTTCAGCCACATCAACCACTGCTGTCCTCCTTGCCCCCTCTCAACCATCCGCCACTCCGTCTCTCGCCTTGAGCAGTTCCTGCTCATCACCAGCCCACAGTCAGGTGTCTGTCAAGGACATGTTTGAGCGTAAGAAGCCAATGTCACAAAGTCACCCCCTTGCCCGGCGTCTGACAGCTGGCTTGTCTGAACTCTTAGCCTGCCAGCTCTTACCATACAAGCTGGTGGAGTCTGAGGCGTTCAAAAAATTTGTAGCTATTGGGACACCCCAGTGGAAGGTACCCGGCTGAAAATTTCTTTGCACAAAAGGCAATCCCCAACCTGTACTCGATTGTGCGAAAGGAAGTAATGGCATGTCTGGCACACAGTGTTGGGGCAAGGGTCCATCTGACCACTGATAGCTGGTCTGCAAAGCATGGTCAGGGTAGGTATATCACCTACAGTACGCATTGGGTAAACCTGCTGACGGCTGCCAAGCATGGAATGCGTGGCTCTGCAGAGGAGTTGGTGTTACCGCCACGACTTGCAGGCAGGCTTGCTGCCATCTCCTCTACTCCTCCTACTCCATCCTCTTCCATAACCTCCTTGGCTGAGTCCTCTTCTGCTGCTGCGTCTTGCTCCACATCAACGGCACCCCCCCAGCTCCCCAGGTACTATTCCACATCCCAGATATGGCAGTGTCACGCCGTCTTGGGGTTGACTTGCCTGAAAGCAGAGGGTCACACCGGACCAGCACTCCTATCCACCCTAAACGCACAGGTGGATCAGTGGCTGACTCCACACCAACTGGAGATCGGCAAAGTGGTTTCTGACAACGGAAGAAATTTGGTGGCGGCATTAAATTTGGTCAAGTTGACACATGTGCCGTGCATGGCACATGTGTGTAATCTGATCGTACAACGCTTTGTGTATAAGTACCCAGGCTTACAGGACCGACCAAGCATCTTTTTCCATCTCCCGGTTCCTAAAATCCATGCCATATACACGTCCCCTGATAGGGGACGTAACAGGGATTAAACTGATAAGAATAGTACTACTTAACACACCACTTATATCTGGTGGCACAGTAGATTGCACGCGCAGTGAACCAAATTTGAAGTAGGAGGACCGACCAAGCATCTTTTTCCATCTCCCGGTTCCTAAAATCCATGCCATATACACGTCCCCTGATAGGGGACGTAACAGGGATTAAACTGATAAGAATAGTACTACTTAACACACCACTCATATCTGATGGCACAGTAGATTGCACGCGGTGCTCAGACAAAATGCAGAAGGACATTTGGCTGACGGACATTTGGCAGACGGACATTTGGCCGACAGACAGAAAGCTAAAGAATGTTCCGATTTCGGCCGAGGCCAGATACGTTCCAGAGTGCTCTGTTCTAATCAGAGCCTCGGGTGCCGCAACTGCCTCTGGGAACCTTACCATGGATCCCAGACCGCACGTCTTGTAATTCTCTGTCTGGGAAATTATCTATCTATCAAATCTATCTATTTATCTATCAAATCTATCTATCTATCTATCGTATCTATCAAATGTATCTATTGCATCTATTGATCCATCTATCTAATCTATGTATCTATCTATGTATCTATCTATCTATCTATCTATCTATCTATCAAATCTATCTATCTCGTGGCCGAACTGTTATCTGACAGCCACTTGTGTTTCGGCTAAAAGTCCGGCCACTATTGCACACGCAGTGCCCCAAATTTGAAGTAGGAGGCCCGACCAAGCATCTTTTTCCATCTCCCGGTTCCTAAAATCCATGCCATATACACGTCCCCTGATAGGGGATGTAACAGGGATTAAACTGATAAGAATAGTATTACTTAACACAACACTCATATCTGGTGGCACAGTAGATTGCACGCGGTGCTCTGACAAAATGCAGAAGGACATTTGGCAGACAGACATTTGTCCGACGGACATTTGGCCGACAGACAGAAAGCTAAAGAATGTTCCGATTTCGGCCGAGGGCAGATACGTTCCAGAGTGCTCTGTTCTAATCAGAGCCTCGGGCGCCGCAACTGCCTCTGGGAACCTTACCATGGGTCCCAGACCGCACGTCTTGTAATTCTCTGTCTGGGAAATTATCTATCTATCAAATCTATCTATTTATCTATCAAATCTATCTATCGTATCTATCAAATGTATCTATTGCATCTATTGATCTATGTATCTATCTATCTATCTATCTATCAAATCTATCTAACTCGTGGCCGGACAGTTATCTGACAGCCACTTGTGTTTCGGCCAAATGTCCGTCGGCCAAATGTCCGTCGGCTAAAAGTCCGGCCATGATAGCACGCGCAGTGCCCCAAATTTGAAGTAGGAGGACCGACCAAGCATCTTTTTCCATCTCCCGGTTCCTAAAATCCATGCCATATACACGTCCCCTGATAGGGGACGTAACATGGATTAAACTGATAAGAATAGTACTACTTAACACACCACTCATATCTGGTGGCACAGTAGATTGCACGCGGTGCTCTGACAAAATGCATAAGGACATTTGGCAGACGGACATTTGGCCGACAGACAGAAAGCTAAAGAATGTTCCGATTTCGGCCGAGGGCAGATATGTTCCAGAGTGCTCTGTTCTAATCAGAGCCTTGGGCACCGCAACTTCCTCTGGGAACCTTACCATGGGTCCCAGGCCGCACGTCTTGTAATTCTCTGTCTGGGAAATTAACTATCTATCAAATCTATCTATTTATCTATCAAATCTATCTATCTATCTATTGTATCTATCAAATGTATCTATTGAATCTATTGATCTATCTATCTAATCTATGTATCTATCGATCAAATCTATCTATCTCGTGGCCGGACTGTTATCTGACAGCCACTTGTGTTTCGGCCAAATGTCCGTCGGCAGTGCCCCAAATTTGAAGTAGGAGGACCGACCAAGCATCTTTTTCCATCTCCCGGTTCCTAAAATCCATGCCATGTACACGTCCCCTGATAGGGGACGTAACAGGGATTAAACTGTTAAGAATAGTACTACTTAACACACCTTATAATAACGCAGAGAGAGGCAACGCAGAGAGAGGAGTCTGAAGAAGAGGAGTCAGAGGAAAAAGGTGGCTTTGAGGAGGTGGAAGACCAAACACAGCAGGCGTCCCAGGGGACTTGTTGTCACCTTTCGGGGACCCTTGGTGTTATACGTGGCTGGGTGGAGGAAGAGACCTTCATTGACATCAGTGAGGACAAGGAACGGGACATGGCTAGCTTGGTATCCAACCTTGTGCAAATGGGGAGTTTGCGGTTGTGCAAATGGACTGTTTGCGGTTGTTTGCGGTGCGTTAAATGGGGAGTTTGGTCTGTCACTGTGAAGCGGGCATAACCCTTACACTACCTGATCGATACAACATCATACCTGATGTTTTAAAGCATGTTATTCCAAACAATTTAGGAATGTTAGGTGATTTCTGCCCTTTATGGATTAAAACCAGACTCTGCATCAACTATGTAATTTTCCGTGGGAGTTTTGCCATGGATCCCCCTCCGGCATGCCACAGCCCAGGTGTTAGTACCCTTGAAACAACTTTTCCATCACTATTGTGGCCAGAAAGAGTCCCTGTGGGGTTTTAAAATTCGCCTGCCTATTTAAGTCAATGGCGGTTCGCACGGTTCGCCTGTTCGCGAACATTTGCGGAAGTTCGCGTTCGTGAAAATTTACATTCAACCTACTGCAACAGGTCTGCGACCTATGCAGAGTGAAAGCCCTATTCACCACCCACTATCACTCGCAAACAAAGGTTTCTGTGAGAGGTTCAATGAAACCCTCAAACAGATGATCTGCTGACTGCGAACAATTTCTCCCACATCTGCTTTTCATATACCTAGAAGTACCTTCAGGTGTCTACAGGGTTCTCCCATTTTGAGCTTCTGTACGGGCGCAGGGTCAGGGGTCCCCTAGATATCCTGAGCTAATATTGGGAAGGAAAATGCAATTCTGAGGAAACCCCAGTTATAACGTATGTAGTGGAGCTCCGAAAAAAGTTAGAGCAGTCAATGAGACTATGAGCTAGAAAGTTCATGGTGGGAGAGAAGGTATTAATGTTGCGTCCAACAAAGCAGAACAAGCTTCAGGCTGCTTGGGAGGGACCATACAAGGTCGTAGAGAGAAATGGAGAAACAACCTGTGCAATAGCAAAGGGAACGCAGAAACAAATCCGGCGCATGTGCCAGATCAATGCCCTTAAAGGCTACAAGGAGTGCCAAGCCCACGTAGCAGCCATATGTGGCCCCAGCTACCTCGGAAGCTGAGGATTGAGCTATCCCTGACCTCTCTGCTGAAGCCCAAGTCGAGAGGGACCTTACCCAAATTAAGTTAGACCCCTGACTAACTCACCAAGAAAGAACCCAGATTTTAACAGTACTGCGGCAACAAACCCCTGTCTTTTCAGCCCAACCTGTAGTTAACCACCTAATGCACCACAATATAGAAAATTCAGGGCAGACCCCCTTATGTCAAGCCGCTTACCAGGTGCCTAAAGTGGTCAGAGGGCATATCCGCTAAGAACTAGCTTTAGGGGTCATAGAACACCACTCGGTTCTGTATTGATTATTGTGGGCTAAACCAGAAAACCACTACTGATGCCTACCCCATGCCCCGGGTAGACAACCTATTAGACTGATTCGCAGGTGCCACTTGGGTATCTAGCCTGGACCTGGGCCAGAGATACTGGCAGATACCCTTACACCCCAAGGCTATCCCCAAATCCACCTACATCACCCCATTTGGCCTGTACAAGTTTAAGGTCATGCCGTTTGGGATGAAGCAACGGCTGGTGGATATGTTGTTAGATGGGCTGCAGGATTTTACCTACGTCTATCTAGACGATATAGTTATTTTTAGCTAGTCTTGGAATGAACACCTCCAACACGTAGCTATGGTTTTACAAAGGATACAGCAGGCAGGCATGACCAAGACAAGTGCCAGATAGGGATGGCGAAAGTCCAATGTCTTGGCCACCGGGTAAGGCAGCGGAAAACAGAGACTAGAACCGGCAAACATTGAGGCAATTGAAAACTGTCCTATACCCAAGACTAATAAAAGGTGTTAGCTAGAGGGGGGTCCGAAACCCCAATTTCCCAAGGTTCCCTTCCAGCAATCACCCCATCAGCATTCCTCGGCCGGTATTGAATAGTGAAATTAAAGGGCTGCAAGGCTAGGCTCCACCACAATAGGCGTCCATTTTCCCCAGAAACCCTGTTGAACCAGACCAGGGGGTTTTGGTCTGTGAGCCCTTCCATATAGGTACAGTTGCAGTTTTTTAAGGGCCCACACTAGTGCCAGGCATTCTTTCTCCACTGCCGCGTAGCCTACTTCTCTGGGCAATAGCTTCCTGCTGATATAGGCTATGGGGTGTTCATGGCCCTCCTCATCCACCTGGCTTAGCACTGCTCTCAACTCGAACATAGAGGCATCTGTATGGACACAAAAACATTTGGATGGGTTAGGTGTGGCCAGGATAGGGGCAGAAGTTAGAAATGTCTTTAGGCTTTGGAAGGCAGCCTTATACTCGGGGGACCACAGGACTTATCGGGGGTAACTGTTTTCAGTCAGGGATTTGGCCAGGGCTACTATAGTTGGGGACAAACTTGCGGTAGTACCCTGCTCTCCCTAGGAAAACTAAGACCTGGGTCTTGGTTTTGGGGGTTGGCCACTTTGTGACTGCCTCAATCTTGGCCAGTTCTGGCCACTTCTTCCCGCAACCTACTCGGTGCCCAAGATACTGGACCTCCGAGTGCCCTACCATACACTTGTCTGGCTTGAGCGTCACGCCCGCAACCTTGATGCAGTCCAGAACGGTACCTAGATTGATCAGGTGGCCCTCCCAGGTATCGCTGTAGATCGCAATGTCATCAAGGTATGCGCAAGCATAATCCTGGATGCCATCCAGGAGGCGATCTACCATCCTCTGGAAGGTCGCTGGAGCATTCTTCATCCCAAATGGCATGACGTTAAACTGGTATAGGCTGAATGGGTTGATGAATGCCAACTTCTGAACAAATTTTGGCTCCAGGGGGATTTACCAGTACCCCTTGCAGAGGTCTAGGGTGTTCAGGAAGTTACCGTGGGTGATGCGGTCTAGGAGGTCATCCACCCGGGGCATGGGGTTGGCATCGGTCATGGTTCTCTGGCGAATATCCGGAGCAGCGCATTGGCCACTGTCTCTGCCTGGATATTAGCCAGCGGGATTGCCTCCGGGTATCGGGTGGCATAGTCTACCACGGTCAGGATATACTTTATCCCTGACTGACTGGGACGGGGCAAAGGACCAACAATGTCAATGGGCCACTCTGCTGAAGGGCTCGTCGATGATGGGGAGGGGATGCAGGGAGGCTTTGGAATGGTCCCCTATTTTGCCTTCTCTCTGGCAAATGTCACAGGTCCAACAGTACTACCTAATGTCCCCTGTGATCCCTGGCCAGAAGAATGTCTGAGTTAATCGGTGCCGGGTTCTAGTGATCCCTAGGTGTCCTGCCAGGGGAATGTTGTGCCCTATGCACAGCAGGTCATACTGATACTTTTGTGGTACTACCAGCTGGCGCTTGGGCATCTGCCTGCCTCCCCCCCCCCTGTAACCCTGTATAGGAGCTCTTGGTCCCACTCAAACGGTCCCCTCCTAGCCCCCCTGGGTAGGTCCCTGCCTGGGCATGGTAGGGAACTGTCGGGTCCCTCAATGTCTCCTGGGCAAAGTTTGTGTGGGACGCTTTGTCGGGGGAGTAGTGGCTTACCTGGGTCCCCAGATCATGTGCAGTGGTGTGACGTTAGGCTTTATGGTGGGTGGTAACTGGATAAGCATCAGTGGGGCCATCCAGTACAAAAAAGAGGAGGTGAGGTGCCCCAAATCGTTTCCCAGCAAGACCTCAGTGGGTAGGTGTGCCATGACTGTTACTTCCACGGCACGGGAGCCAGCACCCCAATCCAGGTGAACCTGTGCAGTAGGGATCCGGGGCACCTTACCCCCAGTCACACGAACTGTAATGGACCTCCGTGTCAGGTCCAAATGGGTGACCATGTGTGGCTGGACAAGGGTAACAGATATTCTCTGTCTGGTGGCAGTGGAAGCAAGATTGCCCAGTTGGGGGGAAAGCTGGGGCTCTGATTGTAATGTCTCAGGGGTGGTCCGTGTGGTTGTGCTGACACTGGCATTGGTCAAGAGGTTGGCCCATTTTTGGGGTTGCCAGACATCCATAAATTTATTAGCTAACAGTGTGGCCTCCTCCAGAGTGACTGGTTCTTGATGTCGTACCCAATCTCTTACTTCCACTGCAACAAGTTGACAAAATTGTTCCAATAAAATTGGTTGCAGTGCATCCTTACAGGTGGTCACCTTGCACCCCTGTAACCAGTTCTGCGCTGTTCTGTCCATCTTGTGTGCCCATTCTTGAGCCAACATGCGGTCATCCCTGAAGAGCTGTTGGTACGTATCTGGGGTGATGGCATACCGGGCCAGGAGGCATTGCTTGCCTCTGGAATGGTCCAGTATGCCTCAGATGCCCTGCTGATTAATTTGAAGCAGAAAAACACTTCAGCACACTGACTCAGGCTTGCACGTTACCCAAGGACCACTGCCCAAGTCCTCAAAAATACATGAAAAGTAGCAGGCGGGTAACAGCAAATTCAATGTAATTTATTGTATAAGACAAAAAACGGTGACGTTTCGGGACCTTATCCCTTAATCATACCATGTCTCCCACAAACAAACAAATGATTTATATACAGGTGTACCACTAGGTGGTGCTGGAGAACATTTAACCCATTAATCATATGTATTACCATTAAACTATTTAATTGGTATCAGTATTAATCACTTAAAAAATATATACAGCAGCAAGATACAATACAAAAAAATCCTGTAATAAATTCAATCTTCATAATTATTACATTATCTATATGATTTGAAAAAAATGTTATAAAAATACAGAAAGATCCCAGTGTTTGTTTAATCCTTTTGGTTCAAGACATTCAAGCTCATATATCCAATAGGACTCTCTTTGTTTAAGCAGACTTTCCCTATCTCCACCTCTGCGTGGAATACTAATGCTATCTATAATTTGAAATTTTAATTGACTAATGGAGTGGCCTGCCTTTAAATAGTGGGCTGCTACAGGGGCTTTAATGTTGCCAGTGCGAATATTACTCTTGTGCTCAATTATTCTATCTTTGGCAGCCATAGTCGATTCACCAATGTAAATCCAACCACATGGGCACTTGATCATATAGATTATAAAAGAACTTAAGCAAGTAAAAAAAAAATTTATATCAAATTTTTTTACTTGCTTAAGTTCTTTTAGCTTTAGTGTAGAGATCAGCCTCCCAGCTGACACCTCGCACCCCTGATCCCTCCCTGACCTCACTCAAACAGCTCTCTTCCCTCCCCCACCTCACAATTGTCACCGCCATCTTATGTACTGGCAGAAAGTGTGCCAGTATGAAAATAAAAGCCTTTTTGTTGTTTCTTTAAATATATTTGCTGCAGTGTAGGTTTCCCCCCAACATCCCTGATCCCCCCCAAAAAAGCTCTCTAACCCTCCCCCCTCTACCTATTTGCCACCATATTAGGTACTGGCAGCTAGACAGTTTGCCAGTACCCAGTTTGCTGTAAATTTGGCTAATTTTCATAAAATTTTTTAAAAGACCTATTTTTTCTGTAGCGTAGCTGCCCCCCTCAATACCCTACCCCCTCCCAGATCCCTTTACATTAACGGATCCCACATGGGATCCCCCTCATTGCCCCTACTCCCTCCTTCCCCCTCAATGACGTAGTTTTAAAAAAAAAAAATGTATTCCCTGTAGTGTGGCCAATCGGTCCCACCCACTCCCGCCCTCCTCCCGCCTCCTCCAGTGATGGGCCGCCTACCCGCCTCCCTCCTTAACCTCCCACCCACCAACGATCGACCCACCGCTGTCCGATGCAGAGAGGGCCACAGAGTGGCCCTCTGCATCGGTAACTGCAAATCTATTTCTGCAGTGCAATCTCGCTATTTTGAGCAAGATCGCAGCAGAGAGAAGCCCAGGACTGCAGCGATGTACAGGGTACGGTGCTGGTCGTTAAGGGGTTAAACACACAGCAGTTGGTTTAGCGCAGCAGTTGGATAAAAAGGGTTGACCAATAACCACTCAGTTCCCCACTGGTCCCCTTCCCACAATCTCTGGCGTCTTGGGGTGTCTGGGGACAGATAATTGAATTAACTATGGACACCAAGACGCATTGTGTAATATTTTACAAAACATAAATACATTTTACTTAATAACAGTTATCACAAACACAGTAAAATATAACATGCAACAAAGCTGAACAGAGTCTCGGGTAGGGTAAACCTGTGACATCTATATATGTGTATATTTCTGTAAATACAAAAGTACACACACGCATATATATATGTATATACACACACACACACACATATATATATATATATATATATATATACACACATACACACACACATATATATATATACACACACACACACACACACACACACACATATATATATATATACATATATATATAAAAGAAGGGTAATACTGTGTTTTAACCCAGGTAAGCTGATTAATTTGTAATGAGCGTGTTCACAGCCTTGTGTAAAACAATCTTCAGTGATAGTCAGGATATAACCCCTTGTCAAACTTGTGACAGACGAAATCCTTAGTTAATGCAATGTAAGGACTCACCCGCTGCGACCAAGTAAACTCCGTCAGACGAGTATCCACTGTATGCGGAAATGGAGCCGTCCAGGCGCTCCAACTACTCGTCACCTCCCAAAGAACGGTCACTCGATACCGCCGCTACTCGTCAGGTACTGCGTCTGCAAGCACCTCAGCTGCGCGGCTCCTCGTTGAACCGGTTCCGGTCTGCCTCCAGGTGCAGACATCCAATGGGAATGCGTGTGTTGGGTCGAGTGCTGGGTGGTCAGCCAATCATATGCAAGGAAACGACTTGTTTGAGAAAGGTATCACCAAAGCTGCTGTGTTTTCTCCAAAAAATGAAAAGAGCACTTTGTCCGCCCTTGGTTGCCTCTAAGATGCTGAAGGATAGAGGGTATCAGAAAAGGATTCCTTGTAATCCTTGGAGGGTAATCAAATGAGAAAAAAGGAGGTCGATCCCAATATCCATAAAGTAAAAAATAGCCTTTATTATCCAAATTAAAATGCAAACATGATACACACACAGAAAGTATCAGGTTTTACGCGTTTCGGCTAGTGCCGTACTCATAAACCTGATTAGGCACAGGTGAGTGCCCGCTTAAAAAGGTTACAAAAAAGATGGTTATTGGTTGGTGTTCAACACACCCCTATTAACCATTGAAGTACTGAAAGCACACAATGAATTAGTCGCCTTAGATAAAAGTAAGGAGATGGAGATATGCAAAAAGAAAAATATGACATTATAATATGCAATACTATACAATACAATACTGTATGCATGAGTCTGAAAATGACAGATAAGATAGACAGGTGATAGATGACCAGTGCATTCAATATTAATACACATATATATAAGAGCTGTGGAATACACGTTGATTATGAGTAAAAGACTAACTTGTTTGTTGCTATGGTTACAAAACAAAGAAAAAAGGATTGTTTAGATAATGAGATGGTAATACAAGTATAATAAAGCATACTAAAGCAACCTTCTGGTGCATATATATATATCTTAAGCTAGACACATTATTAGTTAAAAATAATAAATGCTTTCTAATCTAACGTTGTTCTGAACATAGGCAACTGTGTAATAAGAACATAGGAAAAAGTCAAAGTTTACTTATTAAACCTTTCATTTAAACTTATACTAATTATTAGTAAATGAGCATGCCCAAACAATAGATGGTAGTGCTTGACTCTTCTAATGTCCCTATGAAGTTATAAACCTATAGTTAAAATTACGGCATATTATTTAAAAGATATATATAAGTGTAATACTAGTGTTTTTATTCTAAGCTAGTCTTTTCGTGAAAATTTGAACTCACAACATGTGCTTTCCATGGAGATAGACTTGTAAGAGGTGCACTGGACCATGAAGCCAATTATTATTTCCAATGGTTGATGATGTCAAACTCAGAATTAAATCCACGTGGTATCTGAGTGTTCAACTTCATGATCCAGTACACCTCCTGCCTGGCCAAAATTTCATCCTTATTCCCTCCTCTGGGGGGCAATTTGATGGTTTCAATTCCTCGCCATCTGAAAAATCTAGTGTCCTTGCCGTGTACCTCAATAAAGTGTCGTGAGAGTGCCGAGCACGGTTTATCATTTTTGATGTAACCGAGATGCTCTCTAATCCTTGTCCGGACCTCCCTACTTGTCATTCCAACGTACTGTTTTGAATGTTCCTCGCACTCTATGAGGTACACGACATAGACACTGGAGCATTTAATGCATCCCTTTGAAAGATACTTTTCTCCTGTTGAGCATGAGAAAAAGTCTCTGCTCTCAACAACGGTGTCACAAGCCTTACACCTATGGTCACCACATTTGTATGTGCCATTGACTTGTAACCAGGAACTTCTGTTCCCTTTTTCTGATGGTAAGAGACTCGGGGACAGAAGGTTGCCCAAAGACAAATTCTTCGAGTAAACACATCTGAACCCCTTTTCTACTGTTGTTTTTAAATGTACATCACCCAATAGGATAGGAAAATATTTCCTAACGATGTTACATACAGCAGAGTAGTCTGAGGAATATTGGGTGATAAAGGTAAGTGGTCTATCTTGCTCTTTCACTTGATACTGTTGGTTGTTTGGGTTTCTTTCTACTGTGGCTACTTTTTTGGCTACACTGTCCAATAGTTTTGAGGGATAACCCCTATTCTTTAGTCTCTGTTTTATATCTTTGGTTTCTGCCTGAAAATCTTTGTCATTGCTGCAAACTCTTCTAGCCCTCAGGAACTGACTTTTGGCGATGCCACTGAACACATGTGGTGGATGTCCACTTTTATGGTGGAGAATTGTGTTCCCTGATATGGGTTTCCTGTATAATTTGGACTCAATCTTATGTGTCACAGAGTTTCCAATTAGTGTGACATCCAGGAAATTCACCATAGAGTGATGCCACTCATATGTAAACTTTAAGCCGTGACTGGCTTCATTTAGAAACCCAAAGAATGATTTAGCCTTTTCTTCACCCGACGACCAGATAAAGATCAGGTCGTCTATGAAGCGACGATAAAAAACTACCTCTGCTCCGAGGGGGCTATCCCCTCCATAGATGAAAAACCGTTCAAGCCAGCCCATATACAGGTTCGCATATGAGGGGGCAAACTTGGCCCAAGGTCCATAAGAGTGTATCTAATGTAAAGGGTCGCCCCATCGTATCAGGAATTGGTTCTCTTTTAGAACTCTTGTGTGACTGGTTGGATGGGGTATTGCAGCCATATGTTTTGGCCTTGCCAAGTTACATTCGTGACACCTCACATGTGTTGGGTATGCTGGAGTGCATTGAGTGGCATGCACATTACAGCTGGTTGACCATTGACGTGGTTTCTCTGTATTCCACCATACCCCATGACATGGGCCTGAGGGCCATTGAATTTTTTCTACAGTCTAGTGCCGATATGTCATCAGAAAACATAAGATACATCTTACGAATTACCCAGTACTTACTAGAGCATAACTACTTCTGCTTCGAGGGGGTTTTTTATCTCCAAAAACAAGGCACAGCCATGGGGGCCAAGTTTGCCCCCTCATATGCGAACCTGTATATGGGCTGGCTTGAACGGTTTTTCATCTATGGAGGGGATAGCCCCCTCGGAGCAGAGGTAGTTTTTTATCGTCGCTTCATAGACGACCTGATCTTTATCTGGTCGTCGGGTGAAGAAAAGGCTAAATCATTCGTTGGGTTTCTAAATGAAGCCAGTCACGGCTTAAAGTTTACATATGAGTGGCATCACTCTATGGTGAATTTCCTGGA
>NC_069503.1:5345839-5350839 GCF_027579735.1 Bombina bombina
AAATTTTAGCCCTGAACTTATCTAATAAACTAAATAAAGATTAAGTAAGTTGTTGTTCGTTGTTCTAACACCACCTGACCTGAATAATTTTCATAGATCATCATGCCATCATGACGACTTTCCCTTCTGCCCTGACTGCCCTGAGCACAGACAGCACATAGTGTGATAACAAGAGACTGCCCTCTACACACATGCAGACACACACAATACATTCAAACATACCACATACACACACCACTGACCACATACACATAGATTCAAACATAGAATACACACACCACATACACAGCATATGCACACTACATAACATTCACTTATATGCAGACACACAAAACATGAACAACTAGGCATAGCTTACACATTTATATGATACAAAAGGGACAACTAGGTAAACTAGTGCTGCAGCTCCTGCTAAATACCAAACAAGACAGGGAGAAATATAAACAACACTGGCCGCTGCACTAGTTCTTACCTGGCTCACTGCTACATAAATGTCCCCAGCTCAGCAACACCCTCACAGTTAGCTCGTGAACTAGATTATTGCCAATGCTGACTCAGTCAAGGAGGATGCCGGTGGCCAGTGAGTGAGTGAACTTTCAACTCAGCTGGCAAAGCAAGAGCACCTCCTCCCACCCGGTCTCCCTGAGTGCCGCAAATTTCACTTCTAGTCAGTACTGATACTCACACACTGTGCTCCCAGCAGCAGCGAAACAGAACTTCTAAGTTCTTAGTGACTGTGTCCCAATCAGCTCAGCTGTCAGTGCAGCACAGTGCGTGAGTTTATTACAGGACCTAGGGACTCTTAAGACCGACAGTCTGAGCCTCTACCCTCCAAGACACTGCCTGCTTGCTGCCTTCCCTAGTTGCAAGTCCCACACTGCCAGCACCTGGCTCCTGCCTCCATACATTATTACACTATCACTTACAGATAATTCACTGACTTGACTTACTAAGCTCCACTGAGAGACGAAGTAAGGATTCCTCCTGATGACCCGGCGTCCCACATCCTCACACTCTCACTCTGAATCAGCACCGCACTGAAGCTGCCACTACCTCACGCGTGCAGCTGTGCGCCAAATGCTTGCCGGAAGGAAGTGAAACCACATGACCATCTGAACACTCGTCACACTTTTTTAAAAAAAAAAAAATGAAAAAATGTGCAGAATGTTTTTTGAGGGGGCACATCATTTTATTTGGGTGGGCATTGCCCCCCAAAGCCCCCCCTTGGAGCCGACCCTGTGACCACCACCCACCTCCTGACCCCACCGTTAATAAAGATTAACTGATTAAGAAAGTAGTAAGTTGTCCTAACACCTCACCTGAATAATTTGTCAACTATCATGCATGACAACTTTCCCTTCCTATCCACATCCAATCGATTACAAACAAATTTGAAGCAAATTGAAATAGTTATGACCACCTCCTGCCCCCACCGTGACTGACCAATGTGACCATCTGTCACTTACCTCTCTGGCTACGCACCTCCGTCCGGCTCCTAGTCCTCCTGACCGCCGGCTGACCTGATGTCCACTCCTACTCCTGAGTCCTGACTGACAGTTGACTGACTCACTCTGTCTCCACCACAGTGACAGTCCGACTCCTGACCGTCAGACACCGACTCACTCACTGAGGCTGTCCACTGCGTCCACACTGCACTGACAATCTGACGACTCAGAGCACTCAGCAGGGCCGGACTGGGACCAAAAAAAGGCCCAGGCATTTTTGGGCAAAAAGGCCCACTACCCCCCCCCCTAATTCTTATTCACGCACATGCAGGCACACAACATACACAACACACACTACACGGCATTCACATACATGCAGGCACACACACAATGCACACACTACACAGCATTCACATACATGCAGGCACACACACAACGCACACACTACACAGCATTCACATACATGCAGGCACACACACAACGCACACACTACACAGCATTCACATACATGCAGGCACACACACAACGCACACACTACACAGCATTCACATACATGCAAACAAACACACACACACTACACAGCATTCACATACATGCAAACAAACACACACACACTACACAGCATTCACATACATGCACACACACACTACACAGCATTCACATACATGCAGGCACACAAAACACACACACACTACACAGCCTTCACATGCATGCAGGCACACAAAACACACACTACACAGCATTCACATACATGCAGGCACACAAAATACACTACACAGCATTCACATACATTCAGACACACAACACACACACTACACAGCCTTCACATACATGCAGGCACACAACACACACACACACACACTACACAGCCTTCACATACATGCAGGCACACAACAAACACACACACTACACAGCATTCACATACATGCAGGCACACAACACACACACTACACAGCATTCACATGCATGCAGGCACACACACACACTACACAGCATTCACATACATGCAGACACACACACACACTACACAGCATTCACATGAATGCAGACACACACACACTACACAGCATTCACATGAATGCAGGCACACACACACTACACAGCATTCACATAAATGCAGGCACACACACACTACACAGCATTCACATAAATGCAGGCACACACACACTACACAGCATTCACATAAATGAAGGCACACACACAATACACAACATTCACATAAATGCAGGCACACAACACACACACACTATACAGCCTTCACATACATGCGGGCACACAACACACACACACTATACAGCCTTCACATACATGCAGGCACACAACAAACACACACTGCACAGCATTCACATACATGCAGGCACACAAAACACACACACACTACACAGCCTTCACATACATGCAAACAAACACACACACTACACAGCATTCACATACATGCACACACACACTACACAGCATTCACATACATGCAGGCACACAAAACACACACACACTACACAGCCTTCACATGCATGCAGGCACACAAAACACACACTACACAGCATTCACATACATGCAGGCACACAAAATACACTACACAGCATTCACATACATTCAGACACACAACACACACACTACACAGCCTTCACATACATGCAGGCACACAACACACACACACTACACAGCCTTCACATACATGCAGGCACACAACAAACACACACACTACACAGCATTCACATACATGCAGGCACACAACACACACACTACACAGCATTCACATGCATGCAGGCGCACACACACACACTACACAGCATTCACATACATGCAGACACACACACACACACTACACAGCATTCACATGCATGCAGACACACACACACTACACAGCATTCACATGAATGCAGGCACACACACACTACACAGCATTCACATAAATGCAGGCACACACGCACTACACAGCATTCACATAAATGCAGGCACACACACAGCATTCACATAAATGAAGGCACACACACAATACACAACATTCACATAAATGCAGGCACACAACACACACACACTATACAGCCTTCACATACATGCAGGCACACAACACACACACACTATACAGCCTTCACATACATGCAGGCACACAACAAACACACACTGCACAGCATTCACATACATGCAGGCACACAAAACACACACACACTACACAGCCTTCACATACATGCAGGCACACAACACACACACACACTACACAGCCTTCACATACATGCAGGCACACAACAAACACACACACTACACAGCATTCACATACATGCAGGCACACAACACACACACTACACAGCATTCACATGCATGCAGGCACACAAAATACACTACACAGCATTCAAATACATTCAGGCACACAACACACACACTACACAGCCTTCACATACATGCAGGCACACAGCACACACTACACAGCCTTCACATACATGCAGGCACACAACAAACACACACACTACACAGCATTCACATACATGCAGGCACACAACACACACACACTGCACAACATTCACACACACCATCCAAAGCATATACACACATGTACACAGTTACAATAGAGACTACAGGCTGATTACTGCTTGACTGCAGCCAATAAAAATGACACATATATACAAGGAAATAATTATATCTATGTATGGTTTAAAATATTACTATAAAGACAAACAGTTGCAAAACAGAAGGCCATTTACCATCAGAACTACTGAGACAAATACAGCAGTTACTTTGTCCCTTTCTCAGGCTGTCTATATAAAACATTTTAATACTCCTGTCTCTGTCACTTTGATCCCTATGACATTTTCTGTCACTCTCCATATTTCTGGACTCACTGACTCTGTGACTTGGCTGTTTCTCCCTGTGTGGTGTCCTTAGCATTATCTCTCTTTCTCCTCACCTTTGATCTGGAATTATACGATCTGCCTGAGTCCAGCCCTTCAAACTCCCTGCCTTGCTCCTTGTTAGCACTGATTACTCTGTTTCTGAGTTATCTTGCTGTCTGGAATCAAATGTCACCCTCCGTTGCAGCTGCACTTGAATAAGTAGGAGGAATGTGTGTATGGGATTTGTGTTTGCCCAGTAAAGTTATCACACAGAGGCTAGAAGAGTCAGACAGCAGTAGCACCATGCAAGGTGTCTTAAATTAATCCCTCTACCATAGGCATTTGTATACTACGTCACTTCCGGTGACGTTTTATCAGCTGGTGGAGGTTTGTGGCGCTCACTGCGCATGCGCTAGAGGCCCAAACTCCTTACATCAGCTGATGCGAAGATTCAAAGAATGATGTGGCACGCGCACGTTACTGGTTACAAAATCCCAATGAACGTGTTTGTTCATTGGATTTTGTAACCAGAAAGGGTCGCACAATATGTACACCGCGGTCAACTGTTACTAGTAAATACACACACCATGTACTAGTGACAATTTTCACATATTCACTGTTCATATATATATATATATATATATATATATATATATATATATATAGTGTTATATATATATATATATATAACACTATATATATATATATACTATATATATATATATAT
>NC_069503.1:5361756-5369256 GCF_027579735.1 Bombina bombina
AGAGCCTGTTCAATTGCATGTTCCACTAGGCGAATACGTTCCTCGTACAGAAAAAGTCTTAGCGTCTCTAGCTTTGTCACCACTTTGTCGAGACTTAAGCCCTTAGTCTGCAGGTACTGCTGTGCATCATTAACTTCCTGAAGTACATCAGACCAGAAGTACAGGTAGCACAGAAAAGTGAAATCAGAGAGAGCATTCAAAAGAACTTGTGCTGCTCCTCTTGTCTCCAAATTTTCATCTGGTTCACAAAGATCTCCAGTCGCCTCTACAAACTTGTCAAATTTTTCTTTTACTGGCTTAACTGCAGCATGATGAGCACTCCAGCGTGTTGTTGATAGCCTTTTCACTGACATTCCAGTATGGTCAATTAATACATCCCATCGATGGGTGGAAGCAGAAAAGAAAGAAAACATTGTCTGAAGAGTTCCAAAAAATGTCACACATGATGCATTTTCAGCAAAAGAGTGCTGCCCGCACAAGTTAAGAGAATGGTCCACACATCCATTAAAAATAGCTTTTTTGTTCTTTTCCTTAAGAATTGACTATACACCACCATGTTTTCCAGCCATAGTGGCAGCATTATCATAGCCCTGAGCGCGGCACATCATTATGTCCAATCCATCACTTTCCATTTTTTTGAGAATTTCAGAACTGAGGTCAGCAGCTTTTTTCCCCTTTAAAGGGAAAAATCCTAGAAATACTTCTTTTACTTCAACTTTCCTATTGCTGATTTTTACATATCTGATCACTTCTGACATCTGGTCAGTATGGGATATGTCAGGTGTGCTGTCAAACATGATCCCAAAGTACTTTGCAGACTTTATCTCCATGACAAGCTTCTCCTTCACATGATTTGCCAGGACACTTATAAACTCATTCTGAGTTTTTGGTGCAAGATATGAAATCGATACTTTAAGTTTACATGTGCTCCGCTTTAATCTAATTAGGTGCTCTTTCAATACTGAATCATATTTTGAAAGCATCTCAACCATCTCAAGAAAGTTCCCTTTATTGAATGAAGATTCATCTTCCTTGTGGCCACGGAATGCCAGATTCTGTTTGGCAAGAAACAATGTGATGTCAAGCAATCTGTGCAAGATGTCCCTCCACTTTTTCTTCTCAATTTCCATCAAGGCAATATTTTCGGCATCAATGGTTTTGTGCATTTTCAGTCCTGCTGCCAAAGTTTTCCAATTTTCAAGGCAACGTAGGTGATCTTCAGATGTCTCGTGGTTATTTACTTTCGGGTTCAGTTTCCACCACTTCTGAAACCCAGTCACAAATTTGGATATGGTATCTGTAGCACTAATGGCAAACAGTCGGCAGCAAAAACAGTATAAATTCTCACTGACAGGTGAGTAAACCATCCAAGATCGCAGAATTTTCTCGCCATTAGGCATCATCTTGTAAAACCACTATTTTGTAAGTTGGCGCACAGCTCCCTTTATTTCAGCTTTTGCATCTGGCCTTTTCACAACACTGAAAGGACCATCTTTATTCTGAAAAGAAGCACTTCCCTTTTTGATGATTTCAACCCGAAAATGGTCTGGAACTGGTATCTCCCAGAAAGAAACATCACATAAAATTTGCAAATCTTTCTCCTTAATGGCAATCATTTCTTTTACAGTATCATGGCTATGGCTAGAGTCACTTTCAGCACTCTCTTCTGCTTCAGATTCTGCCATTTCTGCTCCTTGCTCTTCTGCTTCAGATTCTGCCATTTCTGCTCCTTGCTCTTCTACTTCAGATTCTGCCATTTCTGCTCCTTGCTCTTCTACTTCAGATTCTGCCATTTCTGCTCCTTGCTCTTCTACTTCAGATTCTGCCATTTCCACTTCTTGCTCTTCTGCAGAATGCATGCTAGCAATGGCATCCGAAGAATCAGCTATATCAATCGGAGACTCACAAGCAGTGTCTTTAGATGAACCCTGGCCATCATCTGGTCTTTTAACATACTGAAGCATGGATCCAGCAAGTGTTTTGATTGATTTAGTTCTTGCCTCTTTTGCTTTTCTTTGCTGGCATCCACTTGGCCTCTTTGATTTATGCACTCCATGTGGCATGATAGAATATTCCTGCAATAGTAATCAAATATATCCTATTAAAGCTAACAAAATGGCTTTTTCATTGATGTTCTACAATCTTCTTAAATGTCAACTGCTTTGTGCACCAAGCCCAAGGTGAATCAAGGTGAGCTCTCAAGGCTTCAGGATAGTCTTGAGAAGTCCAAATCACTCATTGGTCTATTATTTTTTGGAGCAACAAAGCACTACTGGGAGCTGGAGGGATATGTGCAGCCACCAATCATCAGCTAGCTCCCAATAGTGCATTGCTGCTATTAAGCCTATCTAGGTATACTAGCGAGTAGCGATTCAATAGAAAATATGAAGACAACAAAGCAAATGACATAATAGAAGCACATGGCAAAGTTTTTTAAATTTATATACTTTACCTGAACCTTAAAAGAAAAAAAAATGGGTGTCATACTTTCATATCTCTGTCAGGGTTTGGATGTAAGGACATGGTATATATGTTTTCCTAGGAATTCACCAAAACGTCTAAACAAATGCAATAGTGATATCATGTTTACACCTATATAGACCACTGGTTAATGAAACATATCCTCAGTGCTCAGGCCTCCCTTACAGGCCAGATTTTTAGGATTACCTTGGGTGAGAGCATGTAAAATAATTGTAATCAGCTTATTATTTCACCTGTGCTCTAGTTCACATATTCTGAAAATCTGGCTTGTTAGGGTGGCATGAGGACACGTTTGAAACCAGTACTATAGACCCATAATTATGATAATTAGCCCAATGGCCACATATAAAAGGAACATCAGTTTTATTGCATTCCAGAGAAGCAGGGTTTCACCACTTGGATAAGCACAAGATAAATTGAACTGAAAACATACGAGCATAACAAGAAAGCTGGAGAAACTAACAGAAAAGTCTTGCTTGTATGCAACTCAATTGATCACTGGCTGATAAGGACAACTCCCAAAATTCCACAAGCATAAATAAAGCATTAAAAGTTGCTTTATTTACCACAAGAACATTCATTACCAAAATACATTCTCATATTCTTTTAAGATGCATTTAGAGAAAAAAAAAACAACACACACTATTCAGAACATGCTGTGATCTTATCCAAGATGTCATCACAGAAAATGCAGCATGTGTGCAGAAAGAACATGACACATGCAGGAACTAGTGCTGTTACTTTGCTGTGCTGTTTAGGAACACCTAAAAGACTGGTGTCAGTGGTGTAGTAGATTTCTCTTTAAATCACAGATGGTATTAAGTGTATGTATACAGATCATGTACAAGCAATCACTCAAGCACTGCAGTCAGGTCTGGCTGTAATATAATAATATTGCAGGCATCTACGTCTCATACAATACAAGTGACAGCTGTGTGAAGCTAGGTAGGTTGGTAATGTGAGCAATACAGGCCTGTAATAATTTTGCACTTAGCCTCACGAAATATTTGATGACATTTTAAGAATGTTCCAACTGAGTGCAGTAATATATTACAGGCCTGTATTGCTTACATTATTTATTTCAAGTTAAAAAAACAAAAATTCACTAGTCACATATGCTGCATTTAATATGCATGTATGCCTAAGTTTGCAGCACAAAAAAGACTGCAGCACAAAAGGCCACAAAAAGTCTGAAAGTTTATATTTTGTGAATGACTGCTTGTACAGTATTTAATGATGGCCTCACTAAATATTTTAGGAAATGTTAATGTTCCTGGATATCATTAACAACTGTAGAAGCATTCACAAAATATAAACTATCATTCTGAGTTTTTGTGGCTTTTTTTGGTACCAGTTATAGTCAGAAAAGGAAAGAAATATAAAATACAGGTTATTAATAATAAGGAAAAAATAATGGGGGGAACGGAAAAGAAAGAAAACAGTGATACAGGGATTAAAAAAAACAAATAATATTTTAATACTCTAAACAGAAAAAAAAGCAGATGGTAAGAATGTCATTCTGAAATCTATATTTCAAATCTCAGTGCAATGATATCCATGGTGGTAGTCTAATACATAGAACCAAACAGATTAAGATGTGAAAATGTATGTGTTGCACTTGCAATACATGATTATATAGCCGCTGCTGTCCTGAGCACTTTCTTTAGTATAAAATATGGAAAGGACTTAAAGACTTTTTTTCTTTACTGAGCAGGAATTGCTTACAATTAGAAACACGGTAACAAAAAATAAAAATTTTCTTCTTAGACTTCAATCATAATAGATAATGTAGGAAATTGCACACTTGGGGTTTTGTTCTATATATTTTTTCTAAGAAACCTAAGAACAGCCACAATTTGTTTTTCTAATTTTCTTTTCTTTTTTAATGTACTGAGTGAGCAACACTACTGGATACAAAGAATTGATTTTTCTACGGATTATTATTATTTTTTTATTTGTGGCCTTTTAATATATTATATCTGCAATGTTTATTTTTTTAACTCTGTTCCTTAGGGCACAGCTAATAAGAAATAAAATTTATTACAGCAAATAAATGCATAATTGCATTAGAAAATTATGAGCAGTCTATAACACCGAGCTGGTGCAGAGTCTGCCATAGTTGGTGAAGGAGTCAGCTATATTACTGAATAATAAACTGTCTCTCAGCAAACACAAATCAATGTGGTGTAATATTTTAAATTGGAATGGTTGTTGTTGTTTATACAGTTAACACTCAGGGAAATGATGTAACATAATCTGATTATTTAATTGCTTGTGGGATGAAGTTAATTGTGCTCGAGCCTTTTTAGCAGTGCCAGTGCACACTAAGCAAGAAATCTGGTGCCGAATAATTTCTTAAATATAAATAAACAAATAAATAGAATAATTCTTCATCCAGAGATGTCCCATGTCTATAAGTGCTAGTAACTGAGCCCCCCTCCTGTGTGTGTGTGTGACACTTACAGACTGAGGGAGCCCCTTGTGTGTGTGACACTGACAGACTGAGGGAGCCCCTTGTGTGTGTGACACTGACAGACTGAGGGAGCCCCTTGTGTGTGTGACACTGACAGACTGAGGGAGCCCCTTGTGTGTGTGACACTGACAGACTGAGGGAGCCCCTTGTGTGTGTGACACTGACAGACTGAGGGAGCCCCTCTCCTGTGTGTGTGACACTGACAGACTGAGGGAGCCCCTTGTGTGTGTGTGACACTGACAGACTGAGGGAGCCCCTTGTGTGTGTGACACTGACAGACTGAGGGAGCCCCTTGTGTGTGTGACACTGACAGACTGAGGGAGCCCCTTGTGTGTGTGACACTGACAGACTGAGGGAGCCCCTTGTGTGTGTGACACTGACAGACTGAGGGAGCCCCTCTCCTGTGTGTGTGTGTGACACTGACAGACTGAGGGAGCCCCTTGTGTGTGTGACACTGACAGACTGAGGGAGCCCCTGTCCTGTGTGTGTGTGACACTGACAGACTGAGGGAGCCCCTCTCCTGTGTGTGTGTGACACTGACAGACTGAGGGAGCCCCTCTCCTGTGTGTGTGACACTGACAGACTGAGGGAGCCCCTCTCCTGTGTGCGAGTGACACTGACAGACTGAGGGAGCCCCTGTCTTGTGTGTGAGTGACACTGACAGACTGGGGGAGCCCCTCTCCTGTCTGTGTTTGATACTGACAGACTGGGGGAGCCCCTCTCCTGTCTGTGTTTGATACTGACAGTATGAAAGAGCCTGTCCTTTGTGGATGATTTAGGTGTCTGATTTCAAGACTGAGGCATTCAGGCCCCATGTTGTCAACAGGTATAAATCCTTTTAGAGTTTTATTCCATGTTCCACCTCACTGAGACAGACACAAAGACTAAGGAGAAGGTGAAGTGGGACAGATGGTGACAGAGATAAAGCGAGTGCTTGAAATAGTAGTGAGACACAGTGTGACAGAGATGGAGAGGACAATGCAGGCAACAGCAGGGATCTGTCTGTGATTCCCTGTCAGGAAGACACATATGAAGAGAAATGAGCGCGCTAAAATCCAGCTTCCTCATGATGTTATCAACTCCCTGCTGAGGGTCACCTGCTGCCTTAGTACAGGAAAGCAAGAAGAGCAGACACAACACCAGCATATGTAAACCCCTCATAAACTCCTTGAGTAGGAATGAATCTAAACTCGGCACACCCGCTGTACGCAAATGTCATGCTCACATGCTGCCCCTTTGAATCTTAATAGGGTGTTTAATGTATTAACCCAAGAGATCAGTGCTGTTAAATGACACTGTGAGGGAGTATGACACACTATTTGAGATCTGTTCTCCTAATCACAGATCAGCTAAACCACACTATGAATTAAAAAATTAAACTGTACAAATTGGGTCCTTTGTGATCACCATAGCTCAGAGATATCCAACAAGTGCATATTGATCATATGTAACACATCTGTAAAATCAATAATAGAAAGGTTTTTTAACCAGTTATAAACAGATAATTTCTGATAGCATGAAACAAACACACTTGCACTTCATTCAGCGTAACTAAAGGACAACACAATAAGCTGATGTTTTGAGGAGATAAATCACAGAATACAGGGGGCAACCGCAGTTTAACTGTGACTTACCTGCCTTACTTCACGGTCGTTCGGTTCGTCGTTCACTGTCTTGGCGCTTGCTGCCCTGCCTGCCAGCCTGTGTCGCACCGTCGCACGTCGTCCCGCTCTCGGCCGCTCCCGCTCTCTCTCTTTAGGTGACGTCACGTCGTCTTCCTCCTGAGTCCTGCGCATGCGCAGTCACTAGTGTTGTGACTATTTGCTCCTCCGCTCCCCCCACTTAGCCTGCGCAGTGTGCCCTGTTCATCTCCGGTCACGTTCCACAGGTGGTGCTGCATGTGAGTGACTGACAGTCAGCCAGACATTGCTGAGGATTGGAACGTGACCGTCGGTCTGTCTGTTGCCCCTGCTGCTCCGACTAGAGTGATCATCATTCTACTGAGTGAGTCTAGTCTAATGGAGTAGTAGATTGATGATCACACAGTCACTGACGGAGTCGGACCCCCCCCCCCCATAGTTAATAATAAGTAAATTAAGTAAAGACAAAGTAATACAACTGTTATGTATTTATTAACTCACTGTGAACAAAGAACAACAACGCCACACCACACTACTTTCAGATTCAGAAATAAAAATTTAAACTTACAAATCAAATTACAAATCAAATAATACTATTCTTCTAACAGGTTAGTGTAACAGCTGCTGTGGTGTCACCCCCCTTATGGTGTCACCCGGGTGCGGGCCGCCCCCCCCCCGCCCCCCCCTAGTGACGCCACTGGTTATATATATACAGTATATATATATATATATATATATATATATATATACACACACACACACAGTTATATATATACAGTATATATATATATATATATATATATATATATATATATATACACACACACAGTTATATATATACACACACACACACACACACACAGTTATATATATACAGTATGTATATATATACACACACACACACAC